>NC_032025.1:13070393-13071558 GCF_001865875.1 Lupinus angustifolius | reverse complement strand
GTTATCCCTTGGTTTACTGTCTTTCATGTCAAATCTATCTAGGACTTTATCTATATAGCTTTCTTGTGATAACCTTAGGATACCTTGAGAGCGATCTCTCAGTATCCTAATACCTAATACAAAAGAAGCTTCCCTAGGATCTATTATTTCGAAATTCTTCGGTTAGAAATCTCTTGGTCTCATGCAATAGTCCCATATCACTGCTAGCAAGAAGTATATCATCAACATATAATACCAAGAAGATAAATTTACTCCCACTAAACTTATGGTGTACACAATATTCAACTTTATTTGCCTCAAAACCATACAAGGTAATAACTTGATGAAATTTGTGATTCCATTGACGAGAAGCTTGTTTAAGCCCATAGATGGATTTCAGACTTTGAGCCATCTGACACAAAGTTTTCTGGTTGCACCATATGAATCGTTTCCTTAATGTCACCATTAAGAAACACAGTCTTAACATCCATCTGATGTAGCTCTAAATCAAAATGAGCCACTAGTGCCAATATTATTCTAAAAGAATCCTTCGAAGATACTGGAGAGAAGGTTTCTTTATAATCAATGCCTTCTTTCTGAGTGAAGCCTTTAGCTACTAGACGAGCTTTATATCTGTCAATATTACCCTTCGAATCCCTCTTGGTTTTAAATATCCATTTGCAACCAATAGGTTTCGCACCTTCAGGTAATTCGAGAAGATCCCATACGTCATTATCATGCATAGACTTCATCTCATCCATCATGACATCGATCCACTTTTGAGAGTTAGAACTTTTCATGGCTTGACAAAAGTTCAATTGATCATCTTCTGCTAACCCAATACCATCCTCATGTTCTTGAAGAAATATAATATAATCATCAGAAATTGCACTTCTCCTCTCTCTAGTGGATCTCCTTAATGTCACTTATACTTCTTGAGGTTGTCGAATTTGTTCTATAGGTACTTGAGAGATAACCTCATTATTGTCTTGTTCTGAAATATTGTCAGGGATAATATTCTGAACATTATCTTCTATTACCAAATTTATTCCTTAAATAGTAATAGGCACAAGAACTTGTTCACTATCAATGACAGGTTCTTCCTCAAAGACAACATTCCTTATGTTATATTCCTTCCAAAAATCAACTTCCTCAAGAAATCTTGCATTTCCCGTCTCAAAAAAGA
>NC_032025.1:13054259-13070293 GCF_001865875.1 Lupinus angustifolius | reverse complement strand
TATTAGTCCAAAGCTCATATGAGGTTTTGTTAACTGCTTTACTTGGCACCCTATTAAGGATGTAAATTGCGGTCTTTAAAGCTTCTCCCCAAATAGACTATGGTAAGGAAGAATGACTAATCATACTTCACACCATATCCTTAAGAGTTCAGTTTGGCATAGTGTATTGCGGAACAATTCCACACTCTCTGAGGAAAAGCGCAAATGGTCCTGGACGTTGTTCTCCTGATCCATCATATCTGCCATAGTATTCACCACCACGGTCAGATTTGACAGCCTTAGTTTTCTTTCCAAGTTGAAGTTCAACTTCAGTCTTGAAAGACTTGAAAACATCCAAGGATTAGGACTTCTCATGTATAAGATATAGGTAGACGTGCCTAGAGAAATCGTCTATGAACGTAATAAAATAATGTTGTCCATTCCATGAAGTCATAGGGAAAGGACCACATATATCTGTATGTATTAGTTTTAAGACATCTTTAGCTCTTTCGGTACCTAACTTCCTTTTGTTTGTCTGTTTTCCCTTTATGTACTCAACACATACCTTAAAGTCTGATAAATCTAAAGGGTCAAGAATTTCATCTGACACAAGTATTTGAATTCTTCTTTTAGATATATGACCTAAACGCTTGTGCCATAAGGTGGTTGAATTCTCTTTTAATTTTCGTTTTGTACCACGTGTATTTGTTAGCGGTATTTCATTAGTGGAACTGGAAACATCAAGCATATACAGATTTTCAATTAAAGAACCAGAACCAAAAACATTTGAATTTTGATAGAGACTAACTTTATTATTTCAAAAATAACAAGAAAAACCAAATTTATCCAAGCTGGAAACACTAATTAAATTCCGCCTAAAAGACGGTACAACAAATGTCTCAAATAAATCCATATGAAAACCAGTTCTTAAACATAATCTATATGTTCCAATAGCCTCAACTACAACCCTTTTGCCATCGGCAACAAAGATGAATCTTTCAACATCACTTGGTTGTCGGCTCCACAGGCAATCCTGCATAGTGATACTAATGTGAGTAATAGTACTAGAATCTACCCACCAAGTATCATTGTGTACAATAGTCAAATTAATTTCAGAACAAACAAGAGTTAGAAATTTACCCTTATTTACATGCCATGAGGCATATTTAGGACACTCTTTCTTCATGTGTCTTTGTTTCTTACAGAAGTAACAAGTAAATTCCTCATTACTCTTCAATTTCTTTTGCTGAGAAGGCCCTTTCGCAACACCCTTATTGCTCTTTCTTTTCTTATTTTGAGGAGTCATAGACAAGTGAGCACTTTCAGCCTTATCTCTCTACAACCTCTCTTCCTCTTGCACACAGTGAGATATAAGCTCATTAAGGGACCATTTTTCCTTATAAGTGTTATAACTCACTTTGAATTGCCCAAGGTGTGCAGGAAGAGAGATCAAAACCAAGTGCACGAGCAGTTCATCACCAAGCTCTAACTTAAGTGACTTGAGTTTTGATGCAAGATTAGACATCTCCATAATGTACTCTCTTATGTTCTCTTTGCCTTTATACTTCATGGACATGAGTTTAGCCAAAAGGCTACTCATCTCCGCCTTTTCATTCTTGGCAAAGAATTGTTCTATTTCTTCAAGGAACTTCCTTGCACTTTGCCTCGAAACACATCTGGAATAGAGCGTTTCATGATCATCAGACACATTCGGTTAGAGCGTTCCCATTTCTCAATTTTAGCCTCATCGAGGTTTTCCGCAGTGGAAATAGGTTTCTCCACATGAAGTGTCAAATCCAAATTCATACAGCCAAAAATAATTTCCACGGCTTCCTTCCAGGCCTTAAAGTTTGTCCCATTAAACAATGGGATGTTACTGATTTGAGCAGAAAAATTTGCAGCATTGGTAAAAGACACTAAATCTACATAACGAAGAATTAATAACATGTTCAAATCTAAACAAACAAGTCATGTAATATATATAAAAAACAAGACATGTTCACAAAATGGACTCATCATAAGATACCTAGCACAACATCAATTTCTAGTCTTTGGACATAGAAATCAATTTGTAAGTGGTACTCTAAATATAATAATCAAATATTAATAATTGGTCCAGTCAAACAATAGCTTTTGTTTGGACCTACTATTATTCATATGAAAAATAAACTTTATAATTGTTACATATTTATCATCATATGTATGTTATTATTTGGCCAAATTGTATCTTCCTTTGGGCCGAACACAATTCGCATAAATAATCTCATACTCATCTGTGTAATTTCAATTAATTTCCAGAATAGATGTTACTTTGGCAACATATTGCATTAATTAATTCAAAATAATTACCAGATAAAAAAAAAACACAATATGGGTCAATTACAAAAAAAAATATCATTTTGGAATTAAAACCTTCAGATTTGATATCTTTTATGATTAACAAATCTAATCCCATAATATAACAATATAATTCCAAATCAAAACAATGCAAGTTATTTAAAGAAACAGTGCAAAGAAAGCATTTGGATATAAACATTTGCACAGATGCAATAGCAATATAAGTCACTAAAAGTATGTACACTTTGACTATCATAGAACAAATATGATAATTTCATCACACAAAAAAAATTGTGCCGCACGAGAATAGTACTTTGAATCCAATTGCACAATTCATAATTTTCACAAATAAATCTTTCTGCAGCGGAAGCAAAAAAAATGCACAACTAAACAAAATAGGTGATTATTCACAATCTAATATCATAGAGCAGTACCATCAATTAGATTGCATAAATTTAAGTTATAAAAATTCTCCAACAATCAACAAAAGTAATATTACAAAAGAATACCAGACAACATTGTCATTCTGAATTTATCACAAAAGAATCATGATGTGCGTACATGATTCATCAAGGAAAACAAAATATTTCTTTATATTTATCACAAAGCTATTAAATCTTGCATATTTAATTCCATTTCAATATCTTTCACGTGTAATGCATGGTAGTAATGCAATCCATGATAGTAATGCAACATTCAGATTGTAGAAGCATATAATAAAATCAATATTTTATTGAAAAACAATTCAAACCCTAAATACCCAATCTTTATGACATGATAGCGGAAACATAAAATCCCCAAATTAAAATTAGGGTTCATACAAGATTTGGGAAAACACTCTGTATGGAGAATCATAAAATTCAGAACCTATGCTCTGATGCCACTTGTTGAAAATTCCTTATGATTGGTGAAATATCAATCCTAGGATCTTGAATCTCATGATTCTCACACACATATATGTAAAAAATGGTGCGGTGTCATACCTGCCATGTTCCTCGAAATGCTCCTTTGATCTACGTTTCTGAAAGAGGTTTTGTGGTATGATGGCCTCCCTCAACCAAATCTCTGATTCCTCTTGGGCTTGCGTTTTCACTCTGATGGGGAGAGGAGAAAACTGAATTTGATTTTATATGTTGGAGACCATAACCTTCCTTATGCGTTAACTTATAGGGTTCTCATTATCCCCTATGGGTTAACTTGATGGGTATTCACCCATTAAACTCATATCTTTTATCAGCTTTTAGAAATCTAAGGGGAGTCATTAATTAGATCACTTATAATGTAACCTCGGAAATAAATAGATGATATCATTATATCAAATATATGATGCCCACCTTAATTATAAATTATAAATTTCTAACACTTGATTTTTGTATCGGATACCTCACTGAATGTGTTTTTATGGGCATTCTAAAGCCTCGATATGCAAAAAAAAAACATTTGGTGAAAGTATTACTAGGAAGGAAATATTGACTATAACATGAACCGAATTGGAGCAAGTGCACTTATATGTTTTATATAATGTCAACGAGGTTGAGCCATATGTTGAAACATACAAGGAGATGCTAAGGAAGTGTTACCCAAATAAGAATGAAAATTGGATTTCCAAATAGCATAATCGGTTTTTCATAAAGTGACTAAAAATCACATTGATAAAAATCACATTGATGAGAAGTTGAATATAAATGCACATTCAGTTTCCGAAAGATTGAAATGGTTAGCCAATGGTCCAAGCATTCGTGTCTTATCCTGCATTGGTTGCCTGATTAATGGGTTCACATTTTATACAAAAAACAAGATGATCAACGTCAAATGCAAAATAGTGGTGTGACTCTTGTTGCTCGAACTTTGCACATGTCAAGTGCAAAATATAAAAACTCAATATATGCGAACATGTCATACTTTGGAGTGATTGAACGCATATGGGAATTGGATTACACAATGTTTAGGATGTCTATTTTTTTATTGTATGTGGGTTGATAACAACAATGGCTTACGAGTTAATGAGTTAGGGTTCATGCAAATGGATCTTAAGAGGATATAAAGATGAGTCATTTATTGTAGCATCACAAGCTCAACAAGTATTCTATGTTAGTGACCCAACTAATATAAAATGGTTCATTGTTCTTTTAACTAACAACATAATCGTCAATAATATTGATGACCAAGAATATGAAGATATTGATGAAGATGATCCTTTTTTTGGGACATATCAGTCGCGTGAGAGTGGACCAACTACGGATGATGATTTATATAGAAGAGATGATCATGATGGAGGGCTTTAGGTAAATCAATATGCTCCTTCAGACAAGGTTGACCCTAAAAGACAAAAACAATCAAAGAAAAGGAAAAAATAGATGCAAGTAGTCTATGTATAATTTTGATTGTTTGTAATTGTATAATATTGTTTCTTTGTAATTTGTGTAATTTTTATATTTGTAATTATGTATTTTGTCAAAACATAATTGACATTATATTCTTCGTTTGTATTTTGTATTGTATTGATGTTAATAAAACAAACTTATGGTCTGTATTAATGTGTATGTGTTGTTCAGAATGTATAAATATCTGTGATGTTGAGAATGTCTATTCTGCTAATAAATATATATGCGCATATTAATTTATACAAATCAACAGTGAATTCTAGGGGAAGCCCTGACATGCACTACTGCAAAGGATAATTACAACAACACTTTTTTTTATAGAAAACGTTGTTATACATTATTAATACAACAGCGCTATGTGTGTGATGCGTTGTTGTAATAAGGTGCTATTTGAGAAAATTTATAAATAATACAACAACACTTTTCTGTAATTGCGTTGTTAAATATATGAATTTCAACAACGCAACAATAAACGCGGTTAATAAGACCTATAAAATGCGTTGTTTATGTAAGACCTATATGATACGTTATTGTATTGATGCACTATATGATAGTACTTTTTGTGTGTTGCGCTGTGGTATATAATCATACAATAGCATTTGTGAAGCGATGTTAATGATGACCATATACTACTACTGTCGAACAGATAGCGTCTGAAAACGTTGTTATACATCTAAAATAAGCGTTGTGGAATGACAACTCTGACATAGTGTCTCTTCTATCATTTTCTACTCTTCAACCAAACAAAGCCTAAGAATAATCTCGGTATATTCTTAGTCATCTCTATCATAAATGTGATTATCATTCAAATTCTAAAACACTTATACACGTAATTAAACTAGAATCTTATCCACTCACCATTGATGATTGACAAAATATTAGGTAGAATCTGGTGCAACATACGATTTTAATCGGATGTTGTATATAAAATTTTTACTTGAGTCTTTTCCGCCAAAAGTTATGACCTCTAATTTGGGGAAAGACATTAAATGAGTACCAATATGGAAATGATATATTTTACTATTAAATTCTCCTCATCATCCTTCTATCTAAATTAATATTTTATTTATTAATATTTGATTTGCAAGTGACATGTGTCACTTTCTTATCGGTATAAGGATATAACATTATTCTACTAATATATGTATTTGACAAAAAAATGTAAGGAATTGTAAGAGTTATTTACATTTCATTAGATCCTGTATCATTCATCATTCATATTTAACATCGATTAATTTTTAAATATAAATAATACAAATGATATTGAATAATATATTTATTATATATAAATTTGTATACTATAGTACACATATATTATATTTGTGATCTTGTTGTGTTGAACTCTTCATTGAGGCCCTTTAGGAAGCATATCACATACTCGTTTTCTCGGTATGATTTCATTTTGTCAAGGACCCAGCATTTGCATCTGAATTCGCACACACAGTATGGTAAGGGTCTCAATGCTTCAAGCTCTTCCCACTGTGTCTTCAGGTCTGTGAAGTACTTGGAGATAGTTCTGTCACCCTGCTTGATGGAATGCAAATCTTGAAGGAGATCAGACATTCGAAAGTAGTCTCCTTTTGAAAATCTATCCTTCAAGTCTTGCCATAGGTCTTGAGCATTCTCAATGTAGATGATGCTTTCTGATATTTCTGGTGTGAGGCATCTAGTGATCCATGATATGACCATAGTGTTGCAACGCTCCCATGTGTCGTATTCTGGATCAGATTTTCTTGGTGCCAGTATCGTGCCATCTGCAAATTTGTATTTGTTCTTGGAGAGGATGGCCCTCCTCATGGCCCTGCTCCATGACTGGTAGTTAGAGCCATCTAGTGGTGTTGTCACTAGCATTGAACCTGGGTTGTCTCCAGGGTGAAGGAAGAATGGGTTCTTCAAATCATTGCTATTGTAGACTGGTTGAGACTCCCTTTCTAATTCATTAATAGGTGAGTCTGCCATGTTGTTTTGATTGTTGGAGAAGGAAGAAGGTAGAGTTTTTGCTTAGCCAGATTCTTGGCTTTGTGTTGCAGCGGAAGTGGTGATCAGAACCTTCAATTTGAAGGCTCTGATACCACATTGCTGTTTTGAATGGAATGCCACATGATTATTATTTTCATTAATTGAGAAGTGAATAAGCACTTCTATATATACAAGAAGTTTGTTGCTTCAAAAGCAAGCAACTAACTATTAACAACTTTTAGAGCCAAAATAACTCACAACAACCTATAGCAAAAAACTTCTAAGAAGCATCTAGAAACCAAAGGAACAATAAAAGCCCACGAGAAAAGCTTAATGAGAAAAGTGGCTCAGCCCAAAAGAAAAATGTGCGCCATGGCTCGGTCAGAACTGATGCGCCATGGCCAACCAGAATTGGTGTGCCCATGATGCACTCAAGCTAGCAGACACGGTCAGTGCGCCTGAGGCATAGCACTTGAGCATTTGTGCGCCTCGGTCATGATGCGCCCAGACTTAGTAGACACGGTCAGTGCGCCTCGGTCAGAAAGCTGGATGTGCGCCTCATGTGTGCCTCGGTCAGAAAGCTGGATGTGCGCCTCAGGCTGATGCGCATTGGGCGATGCACGCTTCTCATTTCTTCGGTCATAAGTCATAATTCCTCGGTCAACATTGGTTTTCCCTCGGTCATGTGGTACTATTGGTCGATGGATTTTGAGTTTGGCTTGATCAATTTTGACTTTGGCTTGGTTAAGTTGTATGGGAGTTTTATCTTGGTGAGATGCACTTGTTGGTGACTTTAATAAAATGCATAATGTTTAGATTAAATTACATTGACACCCCTGAGTTTTAGTGAAATTAAATAAATCATCTCTCACTTTTATATACCTACACAAAACCCCTTAATTTTTACACTTTCATTACACTGACCACCTCTGCATGAGAAATAAATGTAATTTTTTAAACAAAAAATATGATAAAAGCAATTAAGTTAAACAAAACATGATATATTGTGGAGACAAATCAAAATAATATACAAATCAATGTATCTTTATTATTTTTGGTTACAAAATGCATCAACAATTCCAAACAGATATTGTTAAATCACTCTTATACTATATCGTAACGAACCAAAAATGATAGATAGGTATTAACTTATACATTATTTGGACTTGTCTCCATAATATACCATGTTTTATTTAACTAAATTGCATTTATCACATTTTTTGTTTAAAAGATTACACTTATTTCATGTCCAGGGATGGTTAGTGTAATGAAAATATAAAAATGAGGGGGATTTGTGTAGGTGTAAAAAATTGAGGGGTGATTTATGTAATATCGCTAAAACTCGGGGGTGTCAGTGTAATTTACTCTAATGTTTAAATAGAGTGAAACTCCTCTCAAGTAATGGAGAGACAAGTGACTTTTTCCTTTGTCTTTTAAGGATAAAAGTGTAATATCATTTTAAATAAAAAGGATATAAATGTCAATGAATGTTGCATTTTCTTTACTTATTTATACTAGTAAGTTACCCGTGCATTGCACGAGACAATATTTTTTTGTTGCTACTGTGTTAGCAAGTCAAATGTATACAATAAAAGCTATGCTAACTACTCATTTTTAACACATGCTCTATTATTATATAGAGTTCCTGGGAGACTCATTAAATGCGAAGTAAAACTATGCGAGTTAGTAAGTCCCGCATAAAATTTAGTCAAAGTATCTACTAATTAAGTAGTATGTTGTTAGTATTGTTCTAAGGCACTAAGATCATGTTACTTACCCAATAAGGAGTTGTGAATCCATCAATTATGAAGGGAAAACCTTCAGGACTCTATATAGTAAATGTTATGAAGGTGTATGAGAAAGTGAAATGCCCCAAGTATGAAAATCAAAGTGATAACAGCAAACACACATAACACATTGGAAATTGATCACAGTGGCACTTGGAGAAGCATAAAAAAAGGCCTTAGTGAAAAGATAGTTCTGAATGATTATAAGATTTCCAACATTTTCACAAGCCACAAGAACGATAACCAAGGTATCCCATAAATACCACTCCCAAAATCAACATCTGAATGAAAAACCTGAGCCCTTTTGTAGAAAAAACATTCATCATATAACCACTTATCGTAGAATTCCATGAGACAACATTTTAATCACTCAATTCATCACACATCTTAAATGCACTCTCAACATCGCCAAATTTGAAATAAGCCGCAATGAGAGAGTTAACAACAACATTATAAGAACCAAAACCAATTTTATAAACATATCCGTGGACTCTTCTAAACTCCATGATGATAACATAAAAAACAAAAATATCATTGGATTGCTTTTGAAGGTGACATAGATGATATGATATATCTGCAAGAAATATATTTCAATATTCAACAAAAACAAAAAAACGAACTTTTTAACAGAGGGTAATCTAGAAAGAAAAGGTTAGGATGTCATCTAGGTTGATAGCATTGGATAAAACCAAATAATGTCATTCACAACAAACTTTAAGGAAGTAGAAAATAAAAACAATTGTATGACCTACAAAGATCCATATCATTTTTATTAAGAGATACAAAGTAAACTGTAAGGATCACATAGTTCTTATTTTATGTTTAACCACCCGCTCATCAATTTTAAGTTCTAAAGCATGTGGTTCTTTGAAAGCCGAATCTTTTTTACCATTTGCAATCTTGTCTCCATTTCTTCCTTTGCCAAATCACCTTAATTGAGAATGAAAAATAGCTCTCAAGTATGGATTCGTCAAATGCCCTCACGTGTCGGTGTCCGACATGTATACGCTCGGATTCGCGAATGACAGAGTATCCAAAATTTTAAAAAGTAAAATTAAAAAATAAATATTAAGACATGTATCCAATTCGTTTTCAATAAAATATAGGATATATGGATTTGTTTTAAGTAAAGTATAGGATATATAGATTCGTTTCCAATAAAACAAGATAAGATAGATTCATTTCCAATAAAACAGGATAAGATATATTCATTTTATTTACAATAGGATAAGATAGATTTATTATGGAGGGCAATAATTTTAGGATAGATTCGTTTTCATTAAATTAAGATAAGATAGATTTGTTATGGATGGTAATGATTTTAAATTTCCTTTATATTTTTTACTTTAGATATTTTGATTTACACTTATAATTTTATCATATTTTATGTATTTTTATTATTTATACATGTATATTGAACGTATCATATCCTAACGTGTCAGATACATATCGTATCCTATACATGTATCAGTATTCGTGCTTCATACAAAAATAGTCTAGGAAAAAGAAACTAACTTAGGGATGAAAAAAAAAGAATGAGCAATCTACTTCAAGATTTTCGATGTACATGTGTTAGAGTATAAAGTCGCAAAAAAGATGATCACAATAATAACTTTGGATATCATAGCCTTAGAGGTCCACAGAGAAACCAGTTGAGCAAGCATTACATGTCAAACCACAAGAAGAGGTGACTATGGCAGTAGAGGTAGGAAGGGATCAAAGAAAAGGGAATTTCAATCACCTCAATTCCCTGACCAAGAAAGATCTGAAACAGATCAGACAGAATTCTCAACAAGGAGAGGTAGCTATCAAAGATGACAGAACAACAAAAGGAGGGTGGATAGGAAGAAATTAAAGTGCTTTAATTGTGACAAGATTGGACGTTTCAGTAGTGAATGTCAAGCACCCTCAAGTCAGAATGAGAAACAAGGCAAACATCACAATGAAGCTTACCTAGTCAAGAAGGAAAGCACAGAAAGGTTAGAAGATGAATCTATTCAGTTGATGATTGTCACAAATAGTGAATCAGGAAATGAAGACAAGTGGTACATAGACTCAGGATGCTCAAACCACATGACTGGAAATAGAAACTGGCTAGTAAACTTTGATGGATAAAGGAAATGTAGTGTGAGGTTTGCAGACAGTAGATTGATCCAAGCAGAAGGGACATGTGATGTATTAATCAACAGAATAGATGATATGAATGCTTTGATTTCTGATGTGCTATATGTTCCAAATATGAAGACCAACCTTCTTAGCATTAGACAACTGATAGAAAAGGGCTTTTCAGTTCAAATGCATCAAAGAGCTGTGAAGATATTTGATCTTGCAAACAAACTAATACTAAAGGTACCTTTGGCTCAAAACAGAACATTTCAAGTAAGTCTGAAAACTCTTGAAACTCAGTGTATATCTACAACTTCCTTATCAGAGGATTCATGACTATGGCATCTGAGACTATGGCATCTATACTTTAGAGACCTAAGCTTACTGAGATCTAAGGACATGGTAATAGGGTTACCAACAACTCAAGTTATAAATAAAGTGTGTGACAATTGCCAAATTAGCAAGCAAACAAGATCATCTTTCAGTGACTATACTCCCTCTAGAGCAAAAGAACCTCTACACATAGTATACTCTGATGTGTGTGGTCATTTTGACACATCTTCCTTGGAAGGAAGCAAAAACTTCATTACTTTTGTTGATGAGCTTAGCAGGAAGTTGTAGATGTACTTGTTAAAGGCCAAAAGTGAAGCATTCTCTGCATTCAAATAGTTCAAAGCCTTGGTTGAAAGGAAATTCAGGAAGGTGCATAAAGGTCCTAAGGACTGATGGTGGTGGAGAGTTCAACTCAGAAGAATTTGAGGAATTCTGCAAGTCTCAAGGAATTGTGCATGAGGTAACAGCCCCCTACATACCTCAACACAATGAAATTGTAGAAAGAAGAAATAGAACCATCTTGAATATGGTTAGGAGTATGATAAGAGGCAATGAACTTCCACATGAATATTGGGGAGAAGCAGCAATTACTACTGCATATATACTAAACAGGTGCCCAACCAAAAGACTCAATGGCCAAGTCCCTGAAGAGGAATGGTCAGGAGCAAACCCATCTATAAAGCACTTGAGAATCTTTGGATCTCTGTGCTATAGGCATATACCAGATCAGATGAGAAAGAAGCTTGACAATAAGGCTGAGGAAATGATCCTACTAGGCTACAATTCCACTGGCTCCTACAAACTATACAACCCTGAGACAAAACAAGTAATTATCAACAGGGATGTATACTTTGATTAGCTAAATTCACGGAAATGGCTAAAAGAAAATCCTACTACCTTGGCAAGACTACAAATTGATTGGGAACCTGATGATGAGACAAAGATGGATGAGAGGATATTGAACACCAACCCAGCATCTCAACCAAGTAGAAATAGACCAACAAGGACAAGAAATCCTCCAAATTGGTTAGCAACTTGTGTGTTGAATCCTGATGATGTTATATATCAAGAAGGTGATATAGTCCAACATATGGATCTGTTTGGTGATGCAAAGCCTATAGATCTTGAAGAAGCAATAGTCAATAGCACTTGGAGAGCAACTATGCAAGATGAAATTAGGTCTATAGAGAAGAACAACACCTGGGAACTGGTGGACTTACCATCACACAAAAAACCAATTAATGTCAAGTGGATCTTCATCGTAAAATTGAAACCTGATGGCACTATAGTTAAACATAAAGCAAGGTTAGTTTCTAAAGGATTTATGCAGAAAGAAGGGTTGGACTACTTAGAGGTTTTTGCACCAGTAGCTGGGTTGGAAATAATAAGACTCATTGTAGCTCTTGCTAGCTGGAGAATTGGAGCCTATGACAATTGGATGTAAAGTCTGCTTTTTAAATGTCCTTTTAGAAGAAGTGGTTTATGTCTCCCGACCACCTGGTTTTGTCAGTAAAGGGAATGAAATGAAAGTACTCAGATTAAAGAAGGCACTCTATGGAGTAAAGCAGGCCCCTAGAGCATGGAACAAAAGGATAAACAAGTTCATATCTGAGTCTGGTTTTCAAAAATGCACAGTGGAATATGGTGTGTACATCAAGCTAATTAACCAGAACAAGGATGCCCTCCTCATCTGTTTATATGTAGATGATCTACTTGTGGCAGGGAAAAGTCTCAAAGGAATTGAAGAACTGAAAGTGAGCCTAAAGAAAGAATTTGAAATGACAGATCTAGGAAGATTGTCTTACTACATTGGAAATTTCAGTGATCTACTTCATTGCAATTCCACTAAAACACCAGTTGAGATGAACGTGAAGCTGGGAAATTGTGATGAAGAAGCTGCCAGTGATGGAACTATATTCAGACAGATTGTAGGAAGTCTAAGGTACCTATGTCACACAAGACCTTAAATTTTCTACAGTGTAGGGGTGATTAGCAGGTTCATGAGCAACCCAGAACAATCACATATGCTTGCAACCAAGAGAATCTTGAGATACTTGAAAGGCACTCCAAACTTTTGCATTGTTTTTCCCCATCAAGATGAGCAAATCAGGCCACAACTCACGGCCTATTCAGAATCTGACTGATGTCGAGACATTCTAGATAGGAAAAGCACTATGGGATATATGTTTTTAGTAGGAGGTGCTCTGATCTCTTGGTTCTCTAAGAAACAAAAGGTGGTGACTTTGTCAACCTGTGAAGTTGAATACATAGCTGCTTGTGCAACTGCTTGCCAAGCCTCATGGTTGTCCTCACTTCTGTTAGAGCTTGGCATCAAGAATGAAAATGGCATTAAACTACTTATAGATAGCAAGTCAAAAATATACTTAGCCAAGAACCATGTGTCACATGGCAGAAGCAAGCATATCGTGACAAGGTATCACTACCTAAGACAACAAGTGGAAGAAAAAAAGATAAGACTAACTCACTGCAAAATTAATTTGCAGATAACAAACATCATGACCAAAGCCTTGAGGGTTGAGAGGTTTAAAGAATTGAGGATGATGATAGATATTCACAATCTAGAAAGATGAGAATTGAAGATTAGAAGTTGTGTAGTTAAATTTGTACAATATAATTGGGAACAATGTAATTGAGAACTGATTTTGAATCATGGGGATGTTAGTTTGTAATTCATAAAATAAATTTTGTTAGTTTGTAATTCATAAAATAAATTTTGTTAATTTGTAATTCATAAAATAAATTTTGTTAGTTTTGCAAGGCTTACTATAAATAGCCATTGTGTACCTACTTTAACCATACTGAAATTCCAGAAATAGAAACTATCTCAATTACCTCTAACAACTCATATACTTCTTCATTCTTTTATCTCAACGCACTCCAGATTCACATTCCATTCTTCATATTTTTTCTTCTATACTCTAACATCATATACATTTTTACTACTTATAAAACAAAATATGAATTTCAATAAAATATTTAAACTCCATTCAACTACATCATTCCCGCTCAAGTTATTAACACCACATTCAACACTTCTACACCAATATTTACAACTTAATTTCTACTACGTTCATATCAAATACTCTTATCTTCCTATATCATCCACTAAAGTAGTTGAATCACAATTGCTGAATAAACACAAATCATTTGTCATCAATCATTCTTTTAGTATATGGAAACTATCCACTTGTTAACTTGGTATAATCATTATTCTAATTTTCTTATATTTTAAATACATAACTTCGATTATAAATAATTAATACTTATTAACTTACTATAATCAATTTAATTTTTTCATTATGTTATATTATATTTGTGTATGATAAAAACTAATTTCATATTTTTGTCCTCGCAAACCTCTCCCTTCACCATACCACAACCAAAATTATTATTACTAAATTAAAACAAAGCAATACGTTCTTATTTTATATCCTAATAACTTATATGTTATTTGTTTCTTACAGGACATAAATAAAGATTTAATTAAATCGAGACATGTCAACTTGTTTAGAAATAAACTATTATTACACGATCTATTTAAACTTACTAATTTTTCACAAATGTTTGTTCTCATGTTTTCAACATAAATGCATCTTCAGTTATGGTTTTGGTTAAAATATGGCGGCGTGAAACACACATTTCTTCTTCCATATGGTGAATGCACCATTACTTTATAAGATGTTTAACTCCAATTAGCAACGACATATGATCAATGTCAATGATCTATCAATCATAGCAACGACTTTTTTATTAGAACGATATGGAGCTATTGGGAAAATTTTCTATAGAAGGAAAATATATGAGGGGTTGTGAGTTAAAATTATCTTAGTTGCTTAAAAACTTTTAAACAATGCCCTTTGACCCTACAAAATTACTATTCAAACAATTTTGTCGGGCACATATCTTATGCCTTATAGGAGGGGAGTTGTTACCCGACAAATCAAATAAGTGAGTACATTTAATGTACTTACATGTACTATAACACCTATGAAAAGTTCATCAATATAACTGAGTTTAGCGTGTTTGGAGAACTTATATAGGGAAATGTGTTAGGCAACGAAATTCAATGTGAAGGCCATGGAAGAGTGCTTACTACTTTTACGGTCTTCAACATAGTATTGTTGTTGGGAACAAGTGAACAATCAAGTAGTAAAGAGTACAGAGACAAGAGAATAACACAAGAGATTTGGTAACAAGGTTCGGCCAATTGTGCCTACGTCCCTAGAGCGTTGAGCGGCTACCACTATATATTATTAGAGAATTAGGATTAGTGTTTGATTATTCTTCTCCTTGTTACATTAGGTTTACATAACATCAATATATATAGCCCTCTACCCCAACCCCTTTACATCAGCCCAAGCCCATAACTTTTATTGCTGTTATCTAGATATATGAGTCATTACACAACAATCTCCACCTTGGCGAATATCATCAATCTCCATCTTCTGCCATTGGGTTGGGGGCATTCCATAGTCCAGCATTAGTGAATGTTCAGCAAGCTCAGGCAATGCCTGAACTTGTCCACGGTAACCGATTTGGTTAACATATCAGCTGCATTTTCTGAAGTGTGAACCTTCTGCAATAGTATCTGCCCACAAGCTACCAACTCTCTGATCTTGTGAAATCTCACATCAATATGTTTGGTCCTAGCATGATACATCTGGTTCTTTGCCAAGAAGATAGTACTCTGACTGTCACAATGCAGCGGAACTCCATCTTGCTCAATGCCTAACTCATTTACTAGCCCCATAAGCCACATGGCTTCCTTAGAAGCTTCGCCAGATTCCATGTACTCTGCTTCAGTTATGGACATAGCAACAACATATTGAACTGATGATCTCCACATAATTGGTCCACCTGTAAGGGTGAAGACAAACCCCGTTGTGGACCTTCTATCATCCAAGTCTCCTGCATAGTCCGAATCAACATAACCAATAACTGAAGGCTTACTCTGTTGGCTGCCAAACATGATACCGAGACCTGTAGTCCCCTTCAAATATCTGAAAATCCATTTGACTGCTTCCCAATGTTGCTTCCCTGGTTTCGACATGTACTTGCATACTTGACTAACTGCTTGTGCCAAGTCCAGTCTAGTAAAAACCATAGCATAGATCAAGCAACCCACTGC
>NC_032025.1:13053677-13054159 GCF_001865875.1 Lupinus angustifolius | reverse complement strand
TTCTCTTCATCTGTCTTTGGACACTGATCTAGGGAAAGCTTGAAGTGATTTGTCAATGGAGTGCTCACTACTTTAGCATTGCTCATATCAAATCTCTCCAAGATCTTTTTAGCATAGCTTTGTTGGGAGAGCCATAATTTTTTAGCTCCCATATCCCTATGAATCTCCATCCCAAGAATCTTCCTAGCAGCCCCTAAATCTTTCATGTCAAACTCCTTACCTAGCATGACTTTCAGCTCATTGATATCACTCAAATGATTAGCAGGAATCAACATATCATCAACATAAAGTAACAAAAAAATAAATGAACCATCGTCAAGGCTTCTCACATAAACACAGAAATCATACTCACAATGCTTATAACCAAGCTTCAACATATAAGTGTCAAACCGCTTGAATCACTGTCTGGGAGACTACTTCAACCCATATAGAGACTTCTTCAACTTACAAACCGAGTGACTCTGTCCAGCTGCACTAAACCC
>NC_032025.1:13052953-13053577 GCF_001865875.1 Lupinus angustifolius | reverse complement strand
GCTATGAATACCCTTTTGCTACAAGACGAGCCTTGAACTTTTCCCCTTCTTTTTATGATACTGATGGCTTCCTCTTGTACACCCACATGCACCCAACTGCACGCTTGTCTAGGGGCAATGGAATAAGCTCCCAAGTTTGGTTCTTCTATAAAGACTCCATCTCATCCATCATGGTACCCATCCATTTTTCTTTCTCCTGGCTGTTTATAGCCTCTTGAAAGCTACATGGATCTCTTGAACTGATATGGAGAGCAACTGAAGTCATATCCTCAAAGTCATATCTCTCTGGAGGTTTGGTAGGACGTCTATCTCTATCTCTAGCAAGTAGATACTCTTGCACACCTGAACTCTCTACCTGAGAATCATCATGTTCTTGTCTTGAACTAGTGCATGGTTCCTTGTCTTTATTCACCTGAACCATTTCATTGCTCACTGGAATCATATTTGATCCTAAAGTCTCTCCATTTGGCCTGGCCACTTCTGTCAAAACTGACTGTTTCATCATGAAATCTTCATCAAACACTGCATCTCTGCTCAACACCACCTTTCTGGAAACTGGATCCCAGAACTTGAACCCCTTCACACCTTTGGTATATCCAATGAAGATACACCTCTTTGACTTAG
>NC_032025.1:13015357-13052853 GCF_001865875.1 Lupinus angustifolius | reverse complement strand
GGGTTACCTGTCCATACTTCTTCTACAACTTTACCATCCAATGAAGCCTATGGTGATCTATTGATGACATAACATGGCATACTAAGTGCCTCTGCCCAAAACCCTTTGCAATGTCCAACAATCAGTCTCATACATCTGGCCCTTTCTGTAAGAGTTCTATTCATCCTCTCAGTAACACTATTCTGCCGAGGAGTCTTCTTCACTGAAAAGTGTCTCTGAATGCCATGTTCCTTACAGAATTTCTGAAACTGTGAGTTTTTATACTCCATACAATTATATGACCTCATGTATTTGATTTTCCTACCAGTCTGGTTCTCTACCTCTGCCTTCAAAACTTTGAACTTGGCAAAGACTTCTGACTTAAAAAGTCATCAACGAAAGTAACAAAATACCTAGAACCTCCTAGGGATGGTTCCTGAGTGGGTCCCCATACATCAGTGTGGACATAATCTAGAATGCCTCGAGTCCTGTGTTGGCCAGCCTTGAAACTAACTCGTGTTTGTTTCCCAAGCACACAATACTTGCACAAATCTAGCTTGCATTTGCTGACTCCCCTCAACAGTCCTCTTTTGCATAGTTCTGTCATACCACGCACACTCATGTGTCCCAAACGCATGTGCCATAATTTTGTAGCACCATGGTCTGAATCTACTGAGATCTCTTCAGCCACTCCAGCAACTTTACCTACAATTGTTCTCCCTAACAACTTGTAAGTGTTCCTTGTAGTCCTTTTACCCTTCATCACAGTCAGAGCACCTTTGCATACTCGAAGAATATCACTGTCCCCATCAGCTCTATAGCTAAATCCTTTGGCCTACAATGTCCCCAAAGAAACTAAATTCTTCTTCAAATATGGTATGTGTCTAACCTCATATAACGTTTTCACTACACCGTATGTGCCTAACCTCACATAACGTCTTCACTACACCATCATCCATCACAATTATGAGTTCTCCCATCCCAATAATTTCACATGCTTTATTATTTTTGAGATACACGAAACCAAAATTGCCTGCCCTCTGTGGTGAACCATTCTCTGTTTGGCGTCATGTGGTGGGAACAACCAGTGTCAAGTATCCACTCATCTGTAGTATGATTTGATGATACAGATAGTAGATCAACTTCACTATTGTAACCAGGGTCATCTTTTTGTGCAATATTTGCATATGTAGATACTCCATCTTTTCCCACCGGCTTGCTAGGACTCCATTCATTGGGACAATCCTTTTTGTAATGCCCAGTCTGTTTGCACTTATATCACTCTATTGGTGTTCTGTCCCTAGAATTTGGTCTTTTCCCTTTGGCAGGACCTCCCCTACCTTGTCTCCTCTCACGCGCTTGGCTCCCTTCCTTTGGTAGGACCTCCTCTGCCTTGTCTCCTCCCACGCGCTTGGCTCCCTTTCACATACAGACCATCATCCTGAGACCCTTCACCTACATTTTGTCTTCTTTGAGTGTGGGACAGAAGTGTAGATGTGATCTCATCCAGTTTGGTTGAATCTTTCCCGTATGTCAATGTTGTCACCAAGTTTTCATAGGAATTTGGCAAAGAACACAGTAATAGTATTGCTTTGTCATCATCATCAACCTTCACATCAAGTTTATGCAAGTCATTAATCACTTGATTAAAAAAATTGAGATGTTGTTGCAAATCAGCACATTCCTGCATCTTCAGGCCATAGAGTCTCTGTTTCAAATACAACTTATTTGTTAGAGACTTGCACATGAATCACTTCTCTAATGTCTCGCATACCTCTGTTGGTGATGTCAGATCCATAACATGATACATCACCTCATCTGATAGACAGAGCCGTATGGTTCCCGCAGCCTTCTCCTTCAACTCTTCCCAATCCATTTGATTCATACCCTCAAGTTTATTCTCACGCAGCGCCTTTGATAGACCTTGTTGAGCCAACACATCCTTAATCCTCCTTTGCCACAATCCGAAATTACCAGTTCCATCGAGCTTCCCCACCTCGAATTTGGCACCTGGGTTAAGAGCCATCTGATACCAATTGTTGGGAACAAGCGAACAATCAAGTAGTACAAAGTACAGAGACAAGAGAATAACACAAGACATTTGGTAACGAGGTTCGGTCAATTGTGCCTACGTCCCCGGAGTGTTAAGCGGCTACCACTATATATTATTAGAGAATTAGGATTAGTGTTTGACTATTCTTCTCCTTGTTACATTAGGTTTACATAACATCAATATATATATAGCCCTCTACCCCAACCTCTTTTCATTAGCCCAAGCCCATAACTTGTTATCTAGAGATATGAGTCATTGCACAACAATTGCCTATCTTTCAGTGCACCTAGGATGAATCATCTACCTACTTATCAATTTGATTCAAGGTAATATAAACTTCTCCCCTTACATGAATCTCGTTCATTACTAACCTTTTAATTCAGTCAATAATAATTAATTTCAACTTTGTATAAGTAGAGTGCTACCAATTTAATTTCAATTTTGTATATGTGAGATAAACTTCTTTCCTTATATGAATCTCATAAATTCTAGACCCTTCTTATATGGTGAACTACAACTCCAAGACCCACACCTAAGAAATTGCCAACAAAATATACCACACTCTTCCCACAAATTTAATGTGTTGTATTTCTTACTTAATATAAATTATGACATTTTTAGTGAAAGTTATATTTTTTAATTTTACTATATTTTAACATGTGAATACATTAACGCTTGTTACATTTTCTGTTCCTGTTGAAAGTGGAAATGTATCACGTTGTAGAAATAAGTAGCACTTTGAATTTTGGGCTCCTTTAATATTTGTGCTCAACTCTTCCGGGTTGTCTTGTTTCCTAGTTTCCTTAGCTCTTCAGGCTATCCAAGGGGTACTTTCTCTTTTCTCTACTGGCTTTTGAAATTAAATGGGAATTGAGTTTTGTCCCACAATTAAAATTTATATTCGACCTCTTCAGAAAAAAATGCCCTTTCTACTATTTGGTTTAACCCAATCCAAGTGTATGTTCTATTGGTAAAGTTGTAAAATATAAAAACTAATGTTATAAAAAAAAGTTTGGATTTGTTGATTCGACCATGAATGGTCTAGTCACTTATCTAATTATCTTTGTGTTAAAACTAAGATTGACTTGATCACTTTGAGCTTAAAACTAATTACTCAACTAGTTAGATCTAACTAACTAAGTCAGTCAATTTTTTAAAAACATCAAACTATGTCACTTTGAGATGGAAAATTTAGGTACTTTCAACTTATTTATATTTATGTTTGTCATTTGTTAGTTTATGTTATAACAAATCTTATTTGTTTAATTAAGTTTTCAATTTACTTGGTCACAAAACATTTTTGGGATTTATAAAGTGTAAAATATATTATTTGATGGTGTTTTTAAGTTATTTACCATATTTTGGGTAGTAACACTTTCTTTGTTAGTTATTTAGTTAAGCATTTGTGTTTGTAATATTTTTAAAGTTAGATTATAAATTATGAAATAATGATATGTATTGTTATAATTTTTTAATATACACCCAATCTGATCAATGACTCAATAGTCTAACAAGTGACTCACTATATCTGATCAATGAATCTTTGACTCTAATACTTTGACTGAAATAATTATCAATCCAAGTTTAATAAAATTACACATCTACTAATCTAAGTCCATATCTCTACTATTGCACATTTTTTACTTCTCAGTAAAAAAATTGTCATGAACTATTATGGACATATTTAAATTGTGTGTCTATAAAACAAATCAATTGATAGAATTATGGGACAAACATAAAATATGAACATATGAGATCCTTTCTTCTAATCTACTTCCCTGTAAATAAACTTCCCATAAAAAAACTATTTGGTCACTCCCTAATCCCTTTCCTCATCCACATTTCACACCCATTCTTCTTCCTTCCCTCACTCTTTATTCACACTTCATTATTTTCCTTACCCCACTCCATTCAAACCTTATTTATGTTTTCCCCTACAACATGCATATACATGACCCATTGAAAGGTCAAGGAAGGTGCAGTGCCCAATTCCTGACCCCTCCCATTATGAGACCAATAATTGTTAGTGATTTTATTTTCATTTAGATAAGATATTAAATATCTCACATATACAAACAAGAGGGATAACCACTCAAACAATATCATAAGTAATAATTATGAACATCAACGTTCCAACTTCCACGATTACATTTTAGAATAA
Source organism: Lupinus angustifolius (assembly GCF_001865875.1). Taxonomy (NCBI): domain Eukaryota; kingdom Viridiplantae; phylum Streptophyta; class Magnoliopsida; order Fabales; family Fabaceae; genus Lupinus; species Lupinus angustifolius. Next base: position 13,048,660 of record NC_032025.1, on the reverse strand, counting down.
ATTACACTCACACCCCTGAGTTTTAGCAAAATTACACAAAACACCCCTCACTTTTTTACACCTACACAAGCTCCTAATTTTTATATTTTCATTATACTGACCACCCTTGTATGAGAAATAAGTGTGATTTTTTGAACAAAAAGTGTTATAAATGTAATTAACTTAAACAAAATATGGTATAATATGGAGACAGATCCAAATAATATATGAGTTGATACCTCATTATTATTTTTGGTTCGTTACGATATAGTATAAGAGCGATTTAAACAACATCTCTTTAGAATTATTGATGCATTTTGTAACAAAAAATAATAAATATACATTGATTTGTATATTATTTGAATGTTTCCTCACAATATACCATCTTTTGTTTAACTTAATTGCATTTATCACATTTTCTGTTTAAAAGATTACACTTATTTCTCATACAAGGGTAGTCAGTACAATGAAAGTATAAAAACTATGGGAGATTAGTGTAGGTATAAAAAAGTGAGAGGTGATTTGTGTAATTTCACTATAACTCAGGGGGTGTGAGTGTAATTAACTCTACATTTTATTAAGAGAAAATGATGTATACACTGACATAAGATATTTTTACACTATCACTATATCATCCCCATTCATTTTTAATTATTATTGACTTTTCAAAAAAAAATTAAATTAAGGGTAGGTGATGCATTGAATACGTATAAATGAAGAATATATGATAATTATGAACATTAATGATCTTTTTTTTTTTTAAAAAGTAATACAAATGAAGAGTAGATTATTACACTCTTTTATTAGTCTCATAGAAAAAAATCTCCCAAGCCGGAATATTGTTTCATGTAAATTTTTTCATATGCTAAGAAAAGATAAGAACATAAAAACCTTTGAGATAGAAACTATTAAAATCTTTATGTAATATTCTTCTTTCCTAAAAAAATATCATGTCATTCATACTAAACTAATTTAAGACATCTAAACACACAAAAGTGGGAATAACAAAAATGAAGGAACTTAAACAAGGGGAATGTGTCATTGTGAGTATTATATCTTTCTAATTATATAATATACCCACATATCACCAAATGATATAATACTCCCTAGCTCACTAGGTGAGGTAGGTAGAAAGTAAAGTAATTGAGGGAAAATCCTGAATGAGCTTGTCTCTAAATGGAAAGGAAACTAAGATTATGCACCTTAATTTCATAAAGTATAAAAAAAAATCTTAACCTGCTACATTATCTAAGTGAGATACACTTACTTGCTTTCTTACTCTATAGACAAACTCACTAGAAGAACTTATCATTCGTGAATGAGTGTGATCGAAGTTGCAATTATTGAAAGGTCTCTTATGCCCAATTTAGAATAAGAGCGTAGTTGTTTCATACAATCTGTCACTTCATGTGTCACACATCTGTGATTGATTAAAAAAATATGTTTAAATTAAAAAATTAATAATTAAGTATTTCATAATCAATCATAAATGGTAACATATGGATTCATACGATTTTAATGATAGCAAATGTGCTTCCATTTAAGAGTGGTGCGTTTGGGATGGAAATGTTTCATGTACCTACACAGCGAAATCTGTCTATTGGTGAATTATGAAATTTATAAGGAAGAGATTGGATTTCATTCTAATGATTGGAAGTTGGTGTGATGCCTTTGGATTTCAGAGAAAGTGAAACTACTATGTTGGTTGGGTTTTCATTAGGCTTTTACCCTCTAATGAGCTTCGTTTTAGTAGGAAAATGGCGGCTACTCCTTTGTCTCTAAGGTGTAATGCAGGTATTGAGGATATTATGCATGTCTTCCGAGATTGACCTCACTCTTCTAATTTATGGTTAAGACTGGGTTGGGTGAATACATCCTTCTGGGTAACCTTATCATTTCATTTTTGGGCGTTTGAAAACTTCAAACGGAAAAATGTGTTGCTATTCCTGATTGGAATTTGGCGGGCTTGACAAAATCAAAATGTTGGGTCGTCTGGACCTACACTCACTAAGGAAGATATTACTATCAGACCCAAAAGAGACATAAAACTTCCTCCTAAATTTAAAGACTATCTTATGTAACTAGGAGAAGATTATATTTATATTTTAAATTTACTTTTCAAATAAATAGATTAGGAAAAGATTATACTTACCTTTTAGAGTTACTTTTCAAATAAATAGATTAAGATTAGAATTATCAATCCATAGATTGATAATTTAGATTACTATTTAGATTTAGATTAGAATTATCAATTCATAGATTGATTGATTTAGACTGCTATTTAAGCAATGTAGATCCACATTCAATGGCATGAATAAAAATTGTTATATCTTTATTTTCATACTTTAGTTTCTTAGAATTCTAATATTATTCTTTGCTATGGTCACACTCTAACATTGGTGCTTTCATTCTTGTCTCCTAAACCACAACATTCACCTTCTTCTTCCATGCAATCCAACATGGGTGATAACTCCAACGTAGCTGTGTTAGAAAAACACTCTTCCATGTGTGAAAGACAAAAGATGATAGAAAGTGTACTAATCAGGTTAGTGGAGAAAGTAGCTGAATTAAACACTGATAATCCACATTTTCAACCACAACCACCTCCTTATGGGTCTCAACCACGACCCCCACACCCTCCTAATGTGGAGCTGGATATTTCCCACCACCAGGTAACATTAGACCTCCGAAACTACATTTACAACCTTTTGATGGTTTAGAACCACAAGCTTGGCTTTTTCAAGTGGAGCAATATTTCAATTTATACCAAGTGTCCCCATTTCAACAAGTGGAATTAGTGGCATTCTCGATGAAAGGCAATGCATTAAGTTGGTATAAGTGGATGTTTAATACTAACCAACTTACAAGTTGGGAAGGATTCACAAAAGCCCTACTAATTCGTTTTGGCCCTTCGACATTTGAAAATCCACAAGCTGAGTTGTTTAAATTAAGGCAAACTAGTAATGTTACTGAATATCAAACCAGATTCGAAAGGCTCTCTAATCAGGTTGTGCGTTTAACATCAGATATGACATTAATTTTTTTATCTGACTTGAATCTAGAAATTGCAAGGGAATTAGCTATACAACAACCTTTTACTGTGACTCATGCAATAGGGCTGGCAAAATTAGTAGAGAGTAAAATTGCAGCATCTAAGGCTTCCAGTTGGCGCCCACCACGCCCAAATAGGGCAGTTTCACAGGCACAAACAGTAGGGACTTCAAACACATTACTCATCAAGCGTCTTACTGCAGCTCAAATGCAAGAAAGAAGAGCTCAATGACTATGCTACAATTGTGATGAGAAATATGTCACATGGCATTGTTGTCAACCAAAACAATTCTTACTTATGCTAATGGATGACCCAATTACAATTTTCAACCACTTGAGTGTACAGTACCGGTGGAGGTCGATTGGGTGCCTAACAACATAAATCAATCCGAGGTAATTCACTTTCACCTATCAAATTAAGCTCTACAAGGCAATTCATCCCCTAAAACTCTAAAATTCCAAGGTACAATTTTTGGCCAGATAGTGACAATCTTAGTTAATACATGCAGTTCACACAATGTAATGCAACCACGCGTTGCACAATTCTTACAATTACTTATTTCACCAACACCAAAGTTCCCAGTAATGGTGGGGAATGGCGAGCGAATTTATTGTACGGGACTGTGTAAAGATACACCTCTACACTTACAACAACAAACCTTTCACATTCCATTATACTTACTTCCTATACAAGGGGCAAATGTAGTTTTTGGAATAGATTGGTTAAGTACATTGGGTCCAGTAACTTTTGATTTTTCAGTACCTTCTATAATATTCACTCATGACCACAAACCTATCACTCTCATAGGCCAAAATTCCATAACCCCAACTTTAGCTTCTTTTCACCAACTACGTCACTTAACGAGCACATACGGAATTGCAGATATATTTTACATTACACTAACCCCAGAAACCCCAGAAACCCCACAAACACATAACCTCACTCCAAAACATATGACCATATCTAACCTATAACCATCACCCAAATATCAATTCCTTGTTAGAAGAATTATCTACAGTGTTCAGTACTCCCACAGGCCTACCACCACCTAGACCTCACGGCCATAAAATTATCCTCATGCCTAATACATAACTTATCAATGTAAAACCCTCTCGTTATCCACACTCACAAAAAGAAGCAATGGCCACACTATTACTAGAGATGTTACAAGCAAGGATTGTTGTTCCTAGCACTAGCCCCTTTTCTTCACCAATGTTATTAGTAAGAAAAAAATATGGGTGTTGGAGATTTTGTGTGGACTATCTCGACCTTAATGCAATTACAGTTAAGAATCATTTTCTGATTTCTACAATTGACGAATTTCTGGATGAACTAACTGGTGCAACTATTTTTTCTAAGATTGATTTACGATCAAGGTACCACCATATCCATATGGACCCACAAGATACTCGCAAAACAGTGGTCCGCACAACAGACGGTCACTATGAATTCCTGGTACTGCCATTTGGCCTAACAAATGGCTCATCCACTTTTCAAGCAACAATGAATGATTTACTCATACCTTTTTTTAAGCAAATTTGTTCTGGTTTTCTTTGATGATATTCTGATTTATAGCCCATCTTTTAAGGATCATTTGCACCATTTGAAGTTGATTTTAAACCTATTAGCATACTTCCATTTTTTTACAAAAAAATCTAAGTGTCGTCTTCTACACTTTGCTGAATTTTGGTCCAACACAAATAAGCACTCAGTCATAGGGATGTCACCATTTTTAGCACTATATGTGCAGCCTCCACTAACGTTAGTGGACTACAAGAAAGAAAAGAGTTGTTACAATCCTTTAAAACAAACCTATTCCAAGCAAAACAGAGAATGAAAAGCTATATGGATAGTCATATAAAAGAACGATTGTTTGAAACATGTAACTTGGTTTGGTTAAAATTACAACCATATCGCTATAGCACAGTAGCACGAAGGGGATAAAAGAAGCTTTCAAAATGGTATTTTGGATCGTTTCAAGTGCTTCATAGAATCAGCAAGGTGGCTTACGAGCTTGACTTACCACCATTATCACACATAAATAATGTCTTTCATGTGTCATTGTTGAAACCATTTGATGGCTTTACACCACCGGCAACAACCACACAATTGTTACCTTCACAACTAGCTCAAACACAAGAACAAGAACCAAATGCACAATCTGTACAACCTAGACAAACTCAAAACATAAACAAAATGAAGGAATTAAGGACGAAGCCTGTTGAACAGTCCACACGGCCACCTATTGGGCCATCAAGTGCTACAACTGAAAAACCCAAAGAAATTGCTACAACGGATCGAAGCAAGGTGACCCCATGTTTACACCCCAACCTTGAGGACAAGGTTGCTCACAAAAGGATGAGTAATGTTGGGCCGTCTGGACCTACACTCACTAAGGAAGATATTACTATGAGGCCCAAAAGAGATATAAAACTTCCTCCTAAATTTAAAGACTAACTTATGTAACTAGGAGAATATTATATTTATATTTTAAATTTAATTTTCAAATAAATAGATTAGGAAAAGATTATACTTACCTTTTAGAGTTACTTTTCAAATAAATAGATTAAGATTAGAATTATCAATTCATAGATTGTTAATTTCGATTACTATTTAGATTTAGATTAGAATTATCAATCCATAGATTGATTGATTTAGACTACTATTTAAGCAATATAGACCATCATTCAAGGTCATGAATAAAAGTTGTTACATCTTTATTTTCATACTTTAGCTTCTTAGAATTCTAATATTATTCTTTGTTAGGGTCACACCCTAACAATAACTTTGTATCAATATAATTGTACTATTCCTGCTAATTTTGGAGTTGATTTGCCTATTTTGGTGGAGCTTATGGCTATAAATCAAGATTTGAAATTTGCTTGAAGTATGAGATTTAAGAAGGTTATCTAGGAATGTGATTATCTTGAGGTGGTCCAGATTATTTCTGATGGTGTTCAGATTCATTTTCACCAAATTTTGGGAATGGTCTATGATATTTGTGATTAGTTCTCTCAAAATTAGACCTTTGAGATCAAATATGTAATTCGGGAAGCGAACCAAGTGGTTGACTTCATAGCAAGACTTGTATCACACTCTACAAAGGAGCTAAGAATATGGACCATGGTTTCTTCTAACTGCCAGTTTTACATGGCAAATGATTTGGTTATTTTAGTTTAGTTTTATTTTTCCTTCTTGTGGTTTGATTTTCCAATGTATCAAAAAAAAGATGTGCTTCCATTTCCAAGCTCTCTAATGATGATGCAGCTCTGGAAAATGGTACTTCCCTAGTAAAATATGTGAGACATTCTGAATAAGAACAACCTTTACTAGTAAATAGCTTCATCTCTGAAGAGCATGAAGGAACTCATCAGCAACTTAAGCATCATTGCATAAACAAAATCAGCCACTATCTGCTAAGTTGTCAATGAAGTTTAGCTATAGCCAACACCATATGCACCCTCATGTGAACCAATTTGGAGGATTATCTTGCATTAACTGAAGTTGTTTGTTGGGAGATCTTTATCCATGGGTTTTTAACATTCTTCCATGGGCTAAGTGAAAGAAGCATAGAAGTGGGTTTGACACCACATCTTGACCCAAAATCTTAAGGCATTAGGTCTATGGGTTCATCCATTTATATAATCTTTAACTCATCCATTTTTGCCCAATGTGAGACTTCTTCGTTCACACTTGGAATACCTAACATCTCCCCCTCAAGTGTGAATTCCCTTCGAGTATTGGATAACACTAGAGCTTAGCTCTCTATCTACTTGTACCACCGTTGGCTTATCCTTTCATTAACAGAACATGCCGCCTTGATATCTCGTCTGGAAGACTTTCAACACAAGGATCCCTCATGGATCTACCGACCACTTGTCGCTTCAATACTCCGTTGAACCGTCGAACCATCGGCTCTGATACTACTTGTTGGGAGATCTTCATCCATGAGTTTTTAACATTCCTCCATGGGCTAAGTGAAAGAAGCATAGAAGTGGGCTTGACACCACATCTTGACCCAAAACCTTAAGGCATTAGGTCTATGGGTCCATCCACATATATGTTTTTTCACTTAGTTTTTATGTTTTATCTTTATACAACTCTCAAGAAAACTCCATTCAAATCAAGAGAGGCAACATGTTATCCCAAATACTTTATTATTCTAAATATTTCATATGATTCATTCTAAACCAATCAAACACACAAGAATAGTATGATATAATACAACATAAGACATGTTCAACAAAGGGAAGGAACTAACTGAACCAGGTATAAGCTAAAGTGATCAAAGTGCAATCATTGAAAGTGCATAAAATGTGTCATGTCCAATTTCCAAACCTTCTGATGTTGTACCTATGCTTGTTGTAGCAATGAATCTCAAGATCAATGTTATAGCCCGTTCCAATCTTGACCGTGTAGAAAGTGGTAAATCCCTATTGTGCACTATCTGAGAGATTGTGAAGAAGAACAACCTTGACTGATAAAGTGCTTCATCTTGGAAGAGCCTGAAGGAACTCATCAACAACTTAAGCACCATTGGGTAAGCAAAACCAACCACTGTTGGCCTTAAATTGTGGCTGCTAAGTTGCCAGTGAAGTTTAGCTATAGCCACCACCACCATATGTATCCCCATCTGGACAAATTAGGAGGATTAAATAGCTAAATTTTCAGAACTAAGTGTAGTTCAAGGAGTGTGAGAAAGTTAGAAGCTTTCAATTGATATTTCTGAATATAGTGTACAACTATGTTGGTAACTGAGTGATACCGTGTTAGACGAAGATCTCATGTCTCGAACGGTGTCATATTTCCTGTCTCAAATCAATCAGAATATTACATTTTATTTTTTAATATTTTTTATTCATATGACAATATGTAATTAACTCGATACAATAATGAGACACTATAAGATAGATTGAGAGAAACATTTGTTGTAATGGTCAGGATTGATTTTAAGGGAAGATTAATAACCAGACCTAATAAAGTAAGATGGTTTATTTAGTTCAATTTATGTTTGCTCGTGGTACAAAAACTAAAGTCTTACTTCCACTTAAAACTAAAAAACCTAGAAAATCATAGAACTTTAAAGTTCCAGTCAATTTGTATATAAGATCAAAATAAGTATTTAATTCACTTACACATATATGTGTCAAAATAAGCTATTAAAATGTGATAGATGCTAACTACATGGAATCACTTGTCACAAAATGGTGTCTACTTCCATGTCTCAAGCCAATTATATATTAACATGTGAATAAAAAATAAAATAAAAAGTAATAAAGTGGAGCATTCTAATTGGCTTGAGACATGCAATGAGACACGATTTGAGATAGGTGATCTCCATCCCTACATAATACACTTGACACATTATGCAAAACAAGTATCCAAACAACATAATTATAAGTTGAAACTAGTAAGTTACCTGTGCATTTGCACAAGACGGTATCTTTTTGCCGCATGATTAATAACACATATTAAATGTGCATTTATGATTAAGAATATGTATCTTACTCGTGCATTCACATGGTTAAAAACATATTTTGCCAGTACATTCGTATTGTTAAAAATTATTAATTATATAAAATCATACTGTCAGACCAAACTATTTAACTGTTTAAATCAGATAAACTTAATACGAGACCTCTTTTGGTTTAACATCTTGTTCGACTTTCCCAACATTGTTTTTTCCACATACATAATATGATATAGTTAGTAGTATCATATTAATCAAAAAAATCATCAATGAATTTATAATTTCATTATTATTTGTTTCTAAAATAAGATTAGTATAAAAATAAATATTATTATTTGACTCTAAAATAACTACAAACAATATGTTATGATTCATATTATTATTATTTTAATATTGCTATAGTAACATTATATTTTAATATTGCATAGGTAATCATATTCCTTTTATTTTTAAATAAATCTCATATATTATAGAGTTAATTTGTTGTATCATCATCTTATTATATTTGATCGTTTAACTTGATTTATTAATTGTGTATAATGTCATTTTTGTAATTGATCCATAAAATTTGAGTTTTTATATTTATTTATGACATTAAAAATATAATTATTTATTTATCAAAATAATTATAATTGTGGATTAAGTTTATAATGTTAAATAATTGTGTGATATCCTCAATTAATCATGTACGTTATGCAATTCAATAAATCAGAATAAATTATAGATTAATGAGTCCAAATATAAGCAAATTATCAGAAATGATGTAAAACATTAATGGGTAGATATTACTCAATTAATATTCCATAAATTCATTAATTATAATACTGCAAATTTATATTTCATTTTTGTAACTCATCCATAAATTCAAACAACAAATTGAATATAAATTGAATTAAATATTAATAATCCGAAAATTTATTATTTATGATTCGGGAAATTTATATCAATAATAAACATTACTTAAAATTAGGGAATTATAAATAATTTAATCAAAATATAAATCAAACAAATTAATTATCACAATCAAATCAAATTGCTTTAATATTTTGATTGTCACATCCTATTAAAGATTAAATAGAAAATAATCCAAAAACGCCATGAAAAATCAAATCACAAAACTAATTTTGAGAACAATTATTTAATTTTTAGATAACGGAATAAAAGATATTCAAAGACAATCGTGCCTAATAATTTTGGAATATAAATTCAAACAAAATAGAATATAAATGGAATTGAATATAAATATATTTCTCAAATTTATTATTTACACTTATCAAATTTATATTCATAATGAGTATTGCTTAAAATTAGCGAATCATAAATAGTTTAGTCAAAATATAAATTAAATCAATTAACTATCATAATCAAATGAAATTTATTTAATATTTTAATTATTACATCCTATTAAAGAGAATTTCAATCAAAAAACACAATAAAAAATCAAATAACAAAAATAATTGTGGAGGAAAATACATTCAAAGATAATTATGCCTAATAATTTCAGTTTCTAAAGTGTAACTACCAATTAATATTACTGAATTAATATATTCAAAGACATTAATCAGTAATTATTACTCAATTAGTATTCCACAAATTTATTAGCTATAATTATGCAAATTTATATTATATTTCTATAACTCATCCATAAATTCAAACAAAACAGAATATAAATGGAATTAAATATTAATATTCCATAAATTTATTACTTATATAGTAGAATATAAATGAAATTAGATTATCTTCGGTGATTATGACTATATGATGATCATATTTACTATGATTAGTTAGATAAAACATACATATTTAACAAGTGAGAAAAAATAATCAAATTCATTTATTGTGAAAATGAGAATAAAATTGAAGATTTTAGTAAGATATAGACACATAGACATAACACTAACCCGTAGATATGCTTTAAGGGAGAGTCAAACTGCAAATGAAGATATAAGATAATAAAAGCGATATAAGATGAGAAGATAAATAAATTCCTTACAACAAACAAACAAATACTATATTGTGACTTGTAACTAAATGTGTGTGTATATATATAAATGGAGATCAGGTACATAACATAGTTATTGAGGGTTTAATCATTGTTAAGGATGAAATCCTTGTAAATCAAACACTAAGGAAGATGATTATTGGAAGATCAAATCTACAAAATAATAAAATCAATTGTACCATATATACAATATAAACAAATCAAAGAAAAAATAAGAATACACATACATAATAAATAAAAAAAGTCAATTAAAATATCTAGAAAATAAGAAAATACCTAAAAATAAGAACATATCTAAAAGTAAACAAATGAATGAAAAAATCAATAAAAATCTACTTTAAACAACATATTTACAAAAGAATAACAAATCTACAATGATAAAGATTGAGTAGCGGGATATAGGAGTCATCATATTAGGTTAATGAATGAAAAAATCAATAAAAATACACTTTAAACAACATATTTATAAAATAAGAACAAATCTACAATGATAAAGATTTAATAGTGGGATACAAAAGTGATCATATTAAGTTTAAACGAAATGAAGATTGACGAATGAAACATTGAATTGTAGACATGTGAGAGAAGAATAGAGAAATATGAAATGAAAGAGGAGAAGAATATGGAGATATGAAATGATAATGGTGGAGAAGTAATTCACATGTGAAAAGGGATTCAATCCCCTTTATTGTGAGATGTAATTTCTTCATAGAATAAAAAATAAATGGATTCATTAATCATTAGAATTAAATTGTACAATGAACAAAAAGGGAAGATTTACATGTTTTGGAGGGAAAGTTTGGATTGAGAGATTGATACATGTTATGAAGGACCTTTAGTTTTGATGAGAAATTGACACGTATCACGAGGGCTTGAGAGATTGACATATGTAATGAATGATCTTTTTTGTTATATAGGTAATAGACTCCACCAACTATCCAATAAGTTCATTACTTCATAATAATTATAGGCTAAGTGATAGTAGTTGTACGCTATATGATTTTATTTTGGGATTACAAAAAACCATGAATCAAACCACCTAGAATAATTTTACAAATTTAAAAATTAGTCCAAGCTTAAAACTGAACAAACTTTTATAATTTTGTTTAGTTTGATTTCGTCCATTTCACTTTTCGGACTGGAATTGCTTTGCTTACATCTTAATTGACAACTCGTAGAATAAGTTGTACAAAAAAGGATAAAACAATTTTTGATTAAACATTCTCTTTTATTCAAACATATTCTTGCTTTCGATCTCACCGGACATCAACATCAATTATTGTCGCTTTGGAAAGATAAACATATATTAATGTCCATTCCATATTTGTCACTTTGGAAAAATCAATTGAGAAGAATTATTAGAAGAGTAAGTTTTCAGATAATATAAGTTTGAGGAGTTTTAGGTTTTACCCTTAATTAAAATTTATTAATTTTTGGTCTCATTTTTAAAACTAAAAATAAACCAATATGAAAAAGATTATCTAACACAGTGTTGTGAGAACCGGATCGTACTAGGTGGTCCGACCGGTTTGACCACTGACCAGACTTGAAAATCGTTCTGGTTAGTAATTTTAACTGAATACGAGTTGGACCGCTTTGAACCAGAAATATTCTGATCCGACCGTGTTAAACCCGGTTAAACTGGAATAACCCGGGAAGTAAACCGAACAGTTTACTTAAAATTAAGGAAAATGAAACACTACTCTAATATTTTGTTTTAATCTGGTCCCAAAAAATATTTAAAGATGTTATTTCAATATAATTATACATAATTATTAGTTATATACAATTTTTCATTTATATATAATTATATATTTTTTATAAAAATTATTAATTATATATTAAATTATCCGATTCGACTGAACGATTTAACCGTTTAAACCGGTTAAACCTAATACGGGATCTCTTCTAGTTTGACGTCTGGCTCGGGTTTCATAACATTAATCTAACACTGCCCTTGTAAGAAAAAAATTGTTTTGTTTAATAAATTAAAAAATAGAATAAAATGATAGAATAATTATTTTAAGAAAACGGCTAAAATTATCTAAGTCATAAAAGATAAATAAACAAGAGCTTATTTAAATTGTATATTGTTTATTTCGTGTCAATTGGTACTTGTTTACCAACAACATGTTGGTTATCCTCAAGATAATTGAAATTAAGGGTTTGATTTATGTGAAGAATATTTATTACGTGGGACAGTGATAAATCTTGAAAATGATTAGTTACATATTAAAAAGGTTGAATGATACCGAAAAATTAATTGTTGTTTTATATTTGGAGAGAACACCACCACAAGAGTAAGTAAATGTTTTCAGCTAAAATCAATTGCATTCTATCAAAGATAGTGGTGGCTACACAAAAAAGTCATCAAATACAATGATGTACATTTTTTGGGGTAAAGTGATCAAAACATAATAAAATCATAAAGGAGAGAAACTAAAGCCTCATATACTTGACTCCCATGGAATCATGATGAGCAGAAAGCCAAAAAACCAAAGTAGTGGATATATATTTTTAATCAGAGTAATATATCCATATAATCATTTTTATAAGCAAGTGAACTCTATCAACATTTGTCGGGAGATCTTCATCCATGAGATGTAGCATTCTTTTATGGATAAAATGAAAGAAACATAGAAGTGTGTTTGACACTACATCATGATCCAAAATTTTAAGGTATTAGGTCTATGAGTTCATTCCCTTATATGCTCTTTAACTCACCCCCTTTACACAATGTAGGACTTCTTTATTCACACTTGGAATACCCAACATTTTCCCTTCAAAGGTACTCCCTTTCAAGTATTATCTATTTGTACCGCCATGAGCTTATCCTTTCATCAACAGAACGCGTCGCCTTGATCTCTCGTCAGCAAGACTTTCAACACAAAGATCCCTTGTGGATCTATCGACCACTTGTCACTACAGTACTCCATTGGGGCGTAAAACCATCAGCTCTAATACCACTTATAGGGAGATCTTCATCTATGAGATGTAAGTGTCTTCCATGTGCTAATGAAAGAAACATAGAAGTGGGTTTGCGTCACATCTTGACCCAAAACCTTAAAGTATTAGGTCTAAGGTCCATTCACTTATATGATCTTTAACTTATTTACTTTTGTACAATGTAGGACTTATTCATTCACAGTTGGAATACTCAACATCGTTATTTATGTTTATTTGGTAGAGAGAAGAAAGTGAGAAGAGAAAAGGATGTAAGAGTGATAATAAAGAGAAAGAAAGAGATGAGATAGAAATGAGAAATATATTATATTTTTATATTGTTTGGTACGAAAGAAATAAAAAAAGATATATTTTCTTTTGTATTTCTCTTGTTTGAGTTGAATATAAAGTAAGAAGAAACAATAATGTTGAATTTGAAAAAATCAAAACACCATTACAACAAAAGGAATGGAAAAGTATTAATAATTGATGAGAGAAAAATGTATTCTTCAACATTGTATGAGTTTTATACGATTAGTAAATGATATATTGATCAGTTATAAATCTTTATTATGATAGTATATATATTACATTCATAAATGAAAGTTTCTAAAGTCATATTTATCATTTCATGTCATCAAACTATTTCCACTAGCTTTCTCTCCATATTGGGTGAAAAAGAAACTTGTGTGAGTTCCACATATTTTTATTTTCTCAACCCTTTCTTCTTAATTAAATGATGGAAAATTACTTTTTCTCTACAAATTCTCTCCATCAACTTATTTCTTCTCTTTCTCTACCCCGTAAAAAGAAAGCTAAGAGCAATGTCAATATTAATAATCATTTGATTAATATACAACTATTATGTGGGAGAGTTTGCCAAGCTTATTTAACCAAAATTTGATAGACCTTGTGAGTGACACAAGAGGCTTAAAACTTGAAAGGTCTCAAGAATGACGCGATTGTGAGTATTTTCAATAATAGCCTCTATGAATGATATATTATAATGGCCATAATCATAAATGTGTCTCTGTCAAGTTTTTTGAGGATATGTTTATGTTTGTATATAATTTTTATGCCAAGTAAATTTACCTTCCCTAGTATGAAGCTACAAATATATTTTTATTGAAAAATAAGCTAAAAATGCAATTAAAAGCTACACCAAACATTGGCCTAAAATTGTTTCCCATTTTTGCCCTTGTTTGCCATGAACTCTCTTTCTCTTGGCTTTTGCTTTTATCATTTATGTGATTGATGTCAAAAGTGGACTGTACCAACTGGTTGAACAAGAAAACGGGTAAACTAATCATTATATTATATCAGTCATACAATTTTACTAGTAAAAATTGGTAAGATATTGACCATATTAGCCGATTTTCATTTAAACCTTATTGCTTATATCGACCAATTTTTATTTAAACGTATTGATCATACATATTATATTGGTCATTTTCATTTAAACCATACTGATTATAACAATCGATTTTCATTTAACCATCCTGATTCTCATTTAAATTTATAATTTTTATGACATGACTTAATTTTTAACAAAATACTATCATGGTAGATCAAACACAAGTAGTATATTTGTCTCTACTTCTAAAATTTGGTTAAACATAAAATCACACATTTTGTTTTAATAAATAAGATAAATAAAAATATTTATCACATCTTTTTTGGTTTTTCAACATTAGTATTATTAAAATACATGTATATGTACTTTCAATGGTACTCTTTCAATGATACTCTTTTTAACTACTGAACGAGTAGTTTAATAATGGAGTTAAATAATTATATCATTATTTGTTTGATACTATTAATATATTCCTTTATTTTTGGGTAAGGAATTAGTATTTTTTGAGATTTGTGGCTACCCCTCTCAACAAATATCGCTCATATGAATTGAGTCTTACTTTTTGGTCACTATAAGAATCTAACAAAGTTTTATATCATTAAACCAATATGATGTTGGTAATCATTATAACTTTATATTATTACCCTGACCCAATAGGCAACCAATCATATTGATAACACTTACTGATGTGCATTATTGTTCACACGGGTGCCTACGTACGCACGTTGGTATGATAAATTACATTGTTTTTCATATTATAAATTGTCTAATTTAAGCCGAACATCTTCTATTTTATTTTGTATGTCATGCAAATTTTAAATATTGAAATACATATTTGCTTTTGTTTCTATTTAACCTTTGTCCTAAAAAGATAAAAAAAATAGTTCCATTTTTTAGAATGAAAATTCAATTGAAGATAAATGTTAAAAAATATATTAAAAGAAGAGAAATATGTAAATATTAGGTGGGCTAGAGTTTTATTCAGTACTATCTGTGCATCATAATCATTTATATTTAATCAATAATGATTCTTCAAAAAATAAATACAAATAAATGACAAATAATATAGTAATTGTATATAAATTTTTATACTGATAATGAATAAATGTTACTCTATTAAAAGAATACATAAAAAATTACCCAAATATTTATAACATAAATAAATAATACAATGTTATTTTTATAATTTATTATGTAAAAAAAAAACAAATTGTACTAAAATATAAATAAATCATAACCATAAACATAATTATAATCAATGGGTTACTTATTGAGAAAAAGATGAATGTAATGACAACATAAAATTTTTCTAAACTATTATTATTTTATCCATCATTTATAATTGAGATAATTAAAAACAATACAAATGAACGGTAGATAATATAATAATTTTTTTGCACATCTTATTATAATATTTCTTTATAATCAATTTACCCATTGTTTAGCAACAACAAAATATTGATATAATGGTATAAATTTCTATCAAATTAAGTTTACATAAAGATTAAAAAGATAATGATTACTCCAAAGGTTTCAACGCACCTCGTTGATACCACCATGTTATGAAGCACATAGAGAAATTAGAAAAACCAAAAAGAAAACCGACCCCCGTCACCTCATTACTTTGTTCACACCTCATTCTCAGTTCCAATTCTCTCTCTCTGAATTCAATTGTTCAAAACGAGATGAACACTGGGGAGCTTCTTAGCATCGAACCTCTCGAACTCAATTTCCCATGTAATAATCATCATGATCATAATTTATTTTCTTTCCATTTCAATTCCTTTCATTTTCCGTTCATCTCTTTTTATTTCATCTTATTTTTTTGTTTCAGTTGAGCTGAAGAAACAGATCTCGTGTTCTCTTCAATTATCTAATAAGACCGATAGCTATGTAGCTTTCAAGGTAACCGCCAATTTTTCATTTCATTTTCCTTGATTTTATAGTGATTTGTGAAATTTTAGTTTTCATTCTGTTATGAGATCTGATTAATTGGCGTTGACGTTATTGTTTTTGAGCAATGTTGGATTGAAGCAAATGATTTTGATTATTTTTTTTGAGCTTTGAAATGGAAGGTTTGAATGTTTATGTTTGTAACTTGATTTTGTATGTATAGGTGAAAACAACCAATCCCAAGAAGTATTGCGTTCGTCCAAACACCGGAATTGTCATGCCGCGATCTACATGTGATGTTATGGGTAAAAATATGAATATTCTCAATGCATGGTGTTACTATAGCTTTTGTTTTCTTAGGTAGCATTTGGTAGACCTGTCATACATTATGTTCTTTATTTGGTTTACTTCATAAGTAGAGTAGAACTTGCATATAAAAAAGGTAGAATAGAACTTGACAAGGGGTTATGGCTGCGTACATTTGTCCTCCTCGGACTCCACTAAGTGGGAGTCTCGTGCACAGGCTACCCTTTTTAGAACTTGAGAAGAAAATAAAAGTAGAACATTTTGGTTGCATTGAAAGGGGTAAAGCTGAACCAAATAGAACATCATGTTGTGCCTACACGTCAAACTCTGCCTTAGTTATGATTTATATTTTATAATCAAATCAATGGATTGACAACATTTTTTATTCTTTTTTGTTGTTAAGTTACCATGCAAGCGCAAAAAGAAGCTCCACCTGATATGCAATGCAAGGATAAGTTTCTTCTTCAGAGTGTAAAAACTAATGATGGTGCAAGCCCGAAGGATATCTCTGCAGACATGGTTTAGTGCATTATGCTAGTTAGTTGCCTTTGCATTTTCATTTGGTTTATGCTCTTTGTGTGAAATTACAATATTTGTGTCATTGGGGTTGTCTAGTTCAACAAGGAGGCAGGACATGTGGTTGAAGAGTGCAAATTGAGAGTTGTGTATGTTTCACCACCACAACCACCATCTCCAGTCCCGGAAGGTTCAGAGGAGGGGTCATCGCCTAGAGGTTCGATTTCAGAAAATGGAATTCTAAATGGTTCTGACTTCACAGAAGTGGGTTCTTAACTTGTCCTGGTTTAGGTGAACCTTCCTTTATCACTAAAAAATTCCAGGATTTCAGTTGAGGTGCCTTTTGTTTTTGGGTATTGCAGGTAGCAAGAGGATTTACTGAACGACCTGAGGCTCTAGAAAAATCTGCAGAGGTAAAGGATTGCGTAGTGTATTTGATGTTTGTTAAATGTAATTTGATTTGTGGATAGATCACTGCTCTGTTGACTGACTGCTGTTTATAGCTAATGTAGAATATACCCAAGTCAATGCAGATTATGTGCTAGTTATTAAGACTAAAGCAGTGAAGCAATGGATTTACGAAATTAAAACTTTAACTTTGAGTCATGTATTTGTAATCTATATTGTAAACCAATCCATATAGCTTTAGAATGTACTTACCAGTCCTAGCTTCTGTGTGATTCAAAGCTGTGACACTGACTTTGTACAAATCTACAATTTCAGTTTGTATTAATGATTGTGTACATGCCCAATTACCCATATGCATAAGAAAAAACAAACTCGTTTTAAGTTTAAAATTTAGGTATGAATGATAGAATTTTATTTTTAATCTAGAAAAGGGTTGTGAAATAATTTTGAAAGATGCTCTTTCTGAGCTGGTAAATTTTAACTAAACTTACGTAATGGTCTAATGATTTCTTCATGTTTCCCTTTAAGATCAGAGCTGATGACTTCTTGTATGACTTATATACATAATTATATATACTGGATTAATGCGGAGAAAAAAGAAGAGGCAAACAAATGAAAAACTAATGAATTTATTATCTTATTATTGGTTCACATGCTGAAATTTGACTGAGACTTGTAACTTTTAGAGTTGGTACTTTGTGGCAACTTTATTTTGATTATGGTTATTTTGTTGCAGGCAAGAGCTCACATCTCAAGGCTGACTGAAGAAAAGAATAATGCAATTCAACAAAATAGCAAACTCCGTCAGGAACTGGTGAGGATATACAAAAGATAAAACTTTTATCCACCCATCTGTATAATGCATATTTTCCCCTTTTTGGTGGCGGATAATTTTAAACTAAATCTGAAATATTAGCTCTCTTCACTGAGAGTATCACTTCTCCTTAATGGGATTATAGTTCTAAACTCAACTGAGGAAAAGCACTAGAAATACTAGGAAGTTAGTTCTTGACTCAGCCTGGTTGGTGTCTTGAGATTACTTAGGACTTACTTCTTCTCCTTCTAAAATAAAAGGGACTTCCTTAAAATTTAATTCGACAAGAGTGGTCCTATTTCTGTTATTGGCAGTTTGGCACTATATTCCTTTGATTTTTTTTGTTTAGTTTGTTTTTAATCTGTCTCCGGATATCATCAGATTTTTGCTAATTATTTATTTGGAAACCCGGTTTAACTGACAAGTAACCAAAAGAGGATGTTATGTGATTGATGTGGAAAAAATGTAACAGTTCTCGTCAAGGTAACTAAAGGAGATGGATTTTACTTATACAGAATTCACCGTCTTTGGTTTCCTTCTAAAAAATATTGTTTACAGTTCAAACCAGTCCAATTTTTGTTCATGATATTGTGTAGTATATGGTACTAGGAAAACTGATGAACATAGACTTTCTTGCATGGGAGAGAGCTGTAATTACAAAGAGAGGGGGTTGAGTGGTATTACCAATTTGATGGCCTCAGAAATTCTCGCATACTTGAATTGAAGGTGCTGCTAAAGCCCCTTTCTCCAAAGGGTTTGACTCTGGTATCTTCAATTCGGGATAAGGGGATCCCATCCCTCAAGTCTTATGCCATGTCTCTCTCTTCCTTTTTCTCTTCCCTTTCATAGTTTCATTACTGTCGAATTGGGTTTTCTTCCCACAATGACAGACCCATCAAATTTACACTTGGTATGAGCCCTACACGTTTCTGTTTATTAGTACTTTAATTAATATTTACAGTTTTATTTTTTATTTTGTTTATGGACATTTGTTACTTTTTTTTGTTTTGTTGCTGCTTTGATATAATTTGCATGAGGAAACAATTGTGCATTGTTTTCTTGTTGAAATCTCAGTACACACATAGGAAGCCTGATTAGAACTGCTGCTTATTTCTGATGAACATGTTTCCCTTATTATTTTGTTTAGTTGCATTACCAACAATTTATGCTCAAACGACATAGTTTTTCGTCATCTTGGTCTGAATTTGATTTGTTTATAATATAGAAAAGTACACGTTGACCAAATAACTGAGTATGTCTCATTTGTATATTAAACCAAGTGCTTCTGTGCTGCTACTAGCCTATACTATCTTAAACAATATATGCCATTTGTTTTCTTTGCTGGGAGGGCTAATTTTAAGGATTTTGTAGTTACCTGAACTAGCACTTTTATTTCTGCTAAACATCAATTGATTCTTTCAGTGTTAGTTTTGGATCAGAGGGGAAACACTTAATTCAATGTTTTTATTACTTGTAGGAGCTTTTAAAGCGTGAAGGCAGCAAAAATCGCGGTGGTGTCTCGTTTGTCTTCATCATATTAATTGGACTACTTGGTATAATTATGGGGTATCTCCTGAAGAAGACCTAAGCATTCCACCCAGTTTGAGCATACCATACTTTTTGGTCTTAGTTTCCTCACTGTTTCTGACAATTCAAGCAATGAAGACAAAAGTTAAAATAGATCAATTCAGCAGGTTTTGGCTTATCCTTTTTATTTTTCCTTAATTTTTTTGGGTGGATAACAATTTGGAAGTAGAATACATTAGGAGAAGTTATGGGTCTGTGGTTGCTAGAAGAGATTATTGTGAACTGGCTCATGCTTCATTCTTTTTTAACTTAAGAGGAGAACTTTGTTGCGTATTCTTGTGTTCATGTAGCTTGTAATGTTAAGTTGTCAACAATGACAACTAATAATATAAATCTTCAGTCTTACCTTTTCCTTTCACCAACAGCCACCAGTTGTTAAATTAGTGGTTGCTTTCAACATAGTTGGTATTATGACATACTCTATTGTTGATGGTAACAATTACAAAAGTGTCAAAACTTGTATCTTTCACACAAAATCTGAAAATTTAGGTTTTGACAAGTTTGTACAGTAATCTCGTCTAACCAAATAACTTGAAAAGATTTAGAAATGAAAGACTTGGAATTGAGACTTAAAGAAAACCGTGTGGAATTAAAGAAAACTAGAATGATAAAGAACTGGAATTTACAGGTTTGAAATTAAAAGGTTTGACAAGAAATCTAAAAGGATTTGAAATAAAGGACTGGAGTTTAGAAGAAATTGCAATGTAAGTTAGGTTGGAATTTGAATAAAATCAAGTTTAGGGGAGAATTTTATATTTTAAACTTGGAAACTGAAGAAAACATGAAGAAGCTGTTTCATTTTATTAGTCAGAAGATTAGATTGATAACTATTTTTAACTCATATTTCTATATATGATTTAATTATCTTAGTTTGTTAAGGTGTCAATCTTATAAAAATATATTAGTTGTCTTTTGGTGATTAAGACATGATACTAATATTATTTAACCAACTTGTAAATCATATGTAAACAATTGTAATGTACTTGTGAAAAATAAAAATGGAGAAAAAAAGGTTGAAACACACAAACTTATATTTAAGGAAATTTTGTGTGAGATTAAATTTTACGTCACATCTTCATTACAACAATGAATTACTTATAATTTTTACATTTGTGCAAATGTAGATATTATTGAACTTTACATTAGGTAATCTCAACAAATAAAACAGTGATGCCTTTAATAAGTCACTGAAGCCTGATAAATTGCTTCTCATGTTGTAGGCAAAGTATGCTTTTTGAGGAAGACGTAAGTTTTGAAGTGTAATATATATTTTTGGTCAACCCAATGGTATCTTCTAATTTTATGGGCAAAAAACTAATCTCTTTTGATGTGTGTGACTACTCCTCTCAATAAGTATCACTTCTAACAATTGAACCTTTGAACTTTTGGTCATATTGAGAATCTAGCGGAATTTAACCACTAGTAAATTTTGATGAGTAATATTGATGGAGGTTTTTTTATAATTCTATCCATTAAAATAATCCAAGTCTTGAAGGGAGATGTTATTATTTTGCTGTCCGGGAAATAACACTATGTACATAATGCAAAAAAAAATGCCAATGGAGAAAGGAAGACCTCAGAAAGGGAAAATAAATACCAATGGTGAGATTATAAAAATAAATAATAAAAAACGAATGCAAGCTTCAGAAAAAATATTTTAAATGTGAATGCTATTTTTTTTGAGTACTATCAAAGTATCATTTACTTTTTAGGAACCATACAAATACTATTTGAAAATAAGCCCCATAGTTAATAAAATAAGTGCAACATTGATAATTTCTACAAATTAGAAAACAAGTAGCTTTCTTTAAAAAGTGTATTATGATGTTTGAAGTTTTTTATCTCACTACTGCACGTCTTTTTTTTTTTACCATTTACAAGTATTTAGGCACTTTTTTCTCCATCAAGAAACCTAGAAATTTGTATAGTCTATTGTATATTTTATCTTTAGCTCCGCCAACAACTTTTATTGGAAATAAAATCCAACCTCAAGGATACCAAACTACAAGCCATCCAGGAAGACAAAGTAGTGCAAATTTCTTCTGCAACTTAGTTTGCATTCTGCAAACATAGTTAGTTAGTATTGGGTTGGGTTCTATCCTCTTTTTCTATTTCTAGTAGGTAGTTTAGTTCAGGAGGTTATTTCTGTTAGTTTAACCTCCTCTTCTTTCTATATATAGCATTTATTTATTCATTTGTAAATACTGAATATTCTTAATGCAAAGTTCTAGAGGTATTATTCAATTTCATTCTTTTATTCATTCCAAGAAGTTAGCTTCTATTAAGACGGGATACCATGTTCTTTAACGACTTTTTTGCTCTCTTTTCAAGCTACCTCATATTTTTCCGATTTCCAGTATTTTACTCAATGATCATGATGTATAACATTCTCTTTTCACATTAACTTTGTCTTTGACAATTTTATCTCACTGCTATGATTCTTTACCTTGTAGTTTGAAACTTCTAGATTCACTTAATACTCATTGGTTATCATTAGCACTTCCTTGTGCTTCCGAAGACCCATTGATCAAAGCTCCTATGTTCATATTCCTTCAATTTCCATGACTTAATTATTAGGACTCTATATTGTCTTTTTCTCTTCACTCTACTATTAACCTTTATAACATAATCAAGACTTCACTCTACTATTAACCTTTATAACATAATCAAGACTCTATGTTGAGTCGTTAAGTTCTCTTCATGTATGACTTTGTAGCCCAAGCAAAACTTACTATTTGATTTTCTTATAAGAAAAAATTCGATTTCAAAAAGTCCATCTTCTTCTTAAAACAAATATTGACCATTGTAAAATTAAAAGATAAGGATAGATCTAGGATAGTCCTACATTTCATATTTGCTTCTACTATGTCATATTCACCATGAAAACCTTCAAATCCTCCAATATTCCTTATATGTGCCACTAGGATCTTCTCCCAGATAAATATTTTCTCCTAAAAGTATTGCCTTAACTACACCTTCCAATTCCTAGCAAAAGCTTTTCATATGCTACTTATACAATTAAGTATAATATATATTTATTATTTGTGTAAAATATTTATATAAAATCAATATATTATTCATTATTCATTTGTATTACTTTTTACTTTTTAAAGAATCAATAATAATTATAGATAAATTATGAATAATCCAATATAATTTATATAAAGGGAATAAAATATGTCATGGTGTAGGATAGAAGATATCCCCACAGCCTACTTTATCCTCGTGTATAAAACACTGTCAATGCATACATTTGTCTTGATAAAGTCACAAATTCCACCAAAAGAAAGAGTGATGTTGTTAATTATAGATAGATATAACTCTAAAGATAGGAGTCAAGCATAAAATAAATCAATGAATGTAATGCACACTCACTCTTTCTCCCTCGCTTTTTCCTTCTTCTCCCTCAAACGACGTCGTCATCTTCCTTCCTCCGCCATCGCCAAAGCAAACAAAACTCCAGAAGAAATTCGAGTATGCACCAACCGCACATGCCGAAGAAAAGGTTCCTTTCAAACCCTAGAAACCCTCTCCGCCCTCTCTTCCCCAAACCTCGCCGTGAAGCCCTCCGGCTGCCTCGGCCGATGCGGCGCCGGCCCCAATCTCGTCCTCCTTCCCGACGGCATCATCGTCGGACATTGCGGGACTACCGCTCAGGCGGCGGAGCTCATGGTGAGTTTGTTTCCCGGTGACTTTGACGCGAAGAATTGTTTGAATGCGCTTGCTTTGAAGAAGAGTGCGGATTTTGAGTGTGAGAAGGGAAATTTTGCTGAGGCGGAGATTCTTCTATCGCAGGTAAGTTTCACTGTTTGTGTTTGTGTTGAATGTTGAGAAATGAGACTGATTGAACTATTTCTATGGTTTGAATTGAATTGGTGCAGATTATAGATTTAAAACGATTTGGTGGAATCCATGTTACATTTAAATGCAGGTTAGTAAATTCATAACAAAAATACTAAATATGCTTTTGTTTAAATTGGTTTTTTTATTATAAAAATTACATGATAGAAATATTGAAAGTGTGTGTTGGTAATATGTTAGGGTGTAAATGAGTAAAACTATTAGTTGGTTATTCAAGTTCGGTTCTTTGGATACTTGGATTAAATGTTTGTTTAGTTGAGCAAGTAATCACAAGCTTGAATTTGAACTCCATTGTTTAAATAAGGCAAGCTTTATAGGCTTAATATGAAGAAGTGATGAATGTGTAGTGCAAGTGGCATATTTACATATTTATTTCTATTTTTACTTCACTATCTATTTGTATTATTAGAATGTTGATGAATTATGGTATATTTATTTTTTACACAAGAATTATGATTTACGAATGTAATATTATTTTATTTCTACTTTAATTTCATTTTTAGTATAAAGATGTTTGTTAAATGTTAAATTAATAAACTTAGAAGTACTCCAAGGTAAACAAAAAAACACAAGTGAAGGAGAAATGCGATAAAGGAAAAACAATAATCTAGCTTTAAACAAGTTAGCCTCGAGCCTCATATTTCTTGACATTTCAAGCTCAAACTTCAGCACTTGGGTTTCAAAACAAACCAAACATGCTTGACTGCTGATCTATTTACACCCGAAGTTAACATTGCTCAATTCACAAGCCATGCATTTCTGTAGGCTACTGTGTACTGTCATGTTGAAACAACTACCAAAATGGGATGTGCTTTTCGCGTGACCATTTCGTTGTTGATAATTCAGGTCATCTGCGCGGTTGGAATTGGGAAACTGCTCTGGTGCCCTTCAAGATGCTAATGAGGCTTTGAGATTAGCTCCCCGCTATCATGAGGTTACTCATTCTTTAATTGTTTCCCTGAGATCCAGTTATAGTCGCATGCTGAATGAGATCCTTTATTTATTAAAATATTTTAAAATTTAGGGGCGTAATTAACAATTTGACGGAAGTATAAAGATCTAAAATGTAATTTAACCTTTTTTAATTTATTTGTAGGCTTATATTTGCCAAGGTGATGCCTTTTTGGCACTGAAGCAATTTCATTCAGCAGAACAGTCATATTTAGCAGCTTTAGATATTGATCCTTTGATCCGCCGTTCTAAATCATTCAAGGTAGCATTGAATCTTTTACCTTAGCTATTCTGGTCATATGTATTTCTTTTAGCATAAACATGCACATCCGAGGCTTTTGGGAAAGATGTAGCAAAAGTGCAAAACTGATAAGAGAGAACATTGATTTTATTTACCCCCAGATTTTGTGAGCTATGGTAAATGTCAAGCATTATAATCTCAACAATATAAGTAGAAAAAATATTCACTTCCAGTTTAATATCCTTCCAAGAAAATCAATTTAGAATAATCTCATGCTTGGAAAAACTCCTGTTTTTCTTTTGTCATATGTGTTTTAGGACAATACTGAAGGTTCTTTCTGAACTGTCTCTTTCTCCTTTCCTATTTGGTGCCTTTAGATCTTGTTCGTGTTTGCCTGTTTTCAAAGTTGAAGTTGTTATTCTGCTGGAATAATTCATTGTTCTTTACATTCATATTTAAGCAGGCTCGAATGTCAAAGCTTCAGGAAAAACTTGCTGATGCTAATACACCATAAAGATACGCCTTTGTGAATGAAGGCTGATTTTGATTTAATTCCATTACAATGATGCCAAGAGGAATGAATATCCTATCTTCTTTCCAGGTTTGAAATTTCCTTTGACATCCTATTTACTGTAATTCTTACTCTGGCATATTCTTTTTTAGGATATCTCAGAGAATTTTAGAATATCCTAGCATATTTTCATTATATCTGAAAAAAATCTTAAAAGTCTTTATAAAATATAGTGGAATTAACACTTGTATTAGTGGCCTTGTGCAGTTGTGCATTTACCAGTCATACTACATTTTTACTTGATGTAATTATTAGTACAAATAAATAGGATGTATTTTGTATCCCATCGTAACACACTACATCATCAATCTAAAATCATATTATTATTCTTTTTTCTTTCTTTTCCTCTTTCCATACCTACATCCTAATATTTCAACTATTCTGTTGCTCTGGCTTTAGGTGATAAGAAAAATCAGAAATACATTTTTTTTGGGTGGGGCAACCATACATTTCGAAAGAGATTAGTTTCTTACCCATAAGATGAGGGACCATTGGTTATACAAAAATAAAAACCAAACAAAATGGCTGTCATGAAATGATACTATGGCTTGTTGCTCCCACAACTGTTTTTCTATCATTTGCTGACCACAATTAAGAGTATATTCTCTCCTTATGAAGGCGATCACTTAGTCATAAATAAAAATGCAGCATCTGGTCCAAGTTCCTACATAAATGGGGTCCGAATAACTAAAGGAATAAATCTGAAAAAATAAACATGCAATTCATACCCCTTAGCTTATAAAGTGGAATTCAGATCCTAAAGATCATTAAGAACTCTCACCAAAAGATAACATACTTCTCCAACATCACATTCACTGTCATCAGTCCACTGAACCCAGTAATATGACATATGAAGAACATATTTCGAGATCACATCAACATCACATTCAGCATGTTTAAACCCAAATCAACCAAATCCTGATATAGTATATATATATATCAACTGGAACAGATTCATCGAAATAACATGTGATAAGTATTATCTGACGTAGTAAGATGACTCGAATATGCCAATATGCAATAAAGTTGACGAGTTACATCTCAAATTAAAATTAAGTTTTCATACATGGATAATTATTTATAATGAGGTTGTATGGAGCAGCTTAACGTTTGATCTTGGGCTTCTTCACAATCATCACAGAACAACGAGCATGATGAGCACAATGGTCACTTACACTTCCTATAACAGCTCTGCAACAATAATCACTAGCTAGTTGGTGATGATGCCCTCATGTTAATTATCAAAAATTAATTGGATAAAACTAAGCTAAGAATATATTTTTGATGATTATAAAAATGGTCTAAAGTGTAAACCGTATTTATCTATATATAATATATTTTGCACAATGGTCACTGATAGTCTGATACTTCCTTTGAAGAATTATACTCGATTCTATTTGGTTTTTATTTATACTTCTTGTATTATACTGCATTTAGTATTACTGCATGTAGTCAATGCAGAAAATAAAATAAAAATTCCATGTTCAAAACCATGCAGAAACTTTATTCATTTATATGTTTCTCATTCTAATTATGTTTTTTTGGGTATAAATAAAGTGGGTCAAAATTTATTGTCTCTTTGATTTTGTGAATTTTTTTTAGATATGTGTATGTATAAAAGATAGAGTGTAATGTTTTTTACAATGTTTATATCCTTCAGTATTTATATTCATGGGTATTATTTTATTTAAGAGCTAACAATAACACAAGAATGATATATTAATATAATGTAAAATCTTATATTCTGACAATGTATTAATAACTTTATAGTTGAAAGTATAATGTCATCTATATAATATTAGTGTAAAGATTTATACCTAATAAATACATTATCTATTATTCATTTATATTATTTTTTGAAGAGTAATAATGACTAAATATAAAAGGCAAATGATTCAATGACATTATATTAAATTCATACATTGTCAGTACATATTTTTCTCCCTTAAAATATAAGTGCATGATACATATAATTTTGTCAGTTATTAAAGAGAATTGTTAACTTATTTATACGTATGATATAACTCTTCCCCCAATTCAGAAAAAAACCTCTTCTATCTATTTAAAGGGATATAACTCTTCTCATTTATAAGAAAAAAAATTTGATTTAGTGAACAACAATAATATCGCATATTTTTTCACGTATCCACTTACATCTTCTTAACCATAACTATATTATATAGTAGTGTGTGTGGAAAATTATATTGAAAAAAGTGCGAGAATCATTTTTCTTAGTTAAATGTATACCTTTTGATAGCTCCATATCCATGGCTACCCAAAACCAATACTGATGCTTGATGTCTTTCTACAGCATCACACAGCACATTCCTAGCATCACCTTCAATCACTTCCACTGCCACCTCATGAACCTGAATATCAACAAACCAAAATTTCAATAACAAATTAGTTAAAAAGCTATGTCCACCTAATAACTTTATATAAACCATGTACACATTCTAAGCAGAGAGAAAAGAAGTACCAATTTACTGGCACAAATTTGCCTAGCTTTTTCTGTAATTTGATCAGCAAGCTGCTTTAGTTGCACCTCAACTGTAGGGAAAAATTCAGTTCCAAGGGCCCCTACAATTATATCAACAACATCACTAGCTGACGACTGTGTGCATTTGATACAATAGGGATCCTCTATCCTGAAATGAGTATATCCTCATGTCCATAGTTAATTAACTTTCTCCAAATAATATAAAATGGTATTTTGGAATTTTTCTTTTTACTCTGGTAGAACTTTTCATTAGATTCGGACAAGAAATTAGAACAGAAATTGAGACAGATAATCTTTGTCCATTTCATCTTATTATATAATACATGCATGTGAAGTTGTAGAAGAAAATATGGTGTTAGGAAGCATTAAAACAACACAAGAAACAAATATGATAAGAAATCATGGACACGGATTAAAAAATGTTGGGCATGTCATGAAGTTTACGACAAAATAAACAAAAATATAAGATACGAGAAGACTATAAGCATTAGAAATTAACAAAGGATTAACATAAAAGTATAAAATTTAAACCAAAAGTGATGGATAACATTTTAAAGTTAGCTTACGAAATTTTAAATTTGGTAAAAATATTAACACATGTGTAAACATTCAAAAACTAAATGAGAAAGTTATGGAGTACAATCATATAGGTGTCTACATTTTTCTGGGGTTTATAATTGTATTACCACATATAGTTCTTTTCAAGCGAGGCTAGAGTGACACATACAAATATCTATCCACTCTTTTACTACTCACAATTCATTTGTACTATGGAACGTATTTATCGACTCATAATTTTATACGTGCTTATGTATTAGATACAACATGAACAGACACGACAACTATTTTGAAGTGTTTATGCTCAAGTGAGAGTGAGGAAGATATAAGTGCACAAATTAACTTACCAGGTCCAGCCATACTAACGGCAACCGGAGGAGAAGATTTGGCATTGACAAGGACGAGTTTGAAAGGAGCATCTGAACCAAAAGGAGTGAAGAAACGGTCTAGAGTCCACCCCAATGCATAACTACTATGCTCATGCTCATCTATGGCTAACACCATTACTGCCTTTTCTGAAGAACTTGCCATTTCTAAAGGAAATTAAATTATGTAGACTATGATGAGAAGATTACTTAGGAAAACAAATATTTGGATGCTTGTTATATATACATATATATGACCAACTTGACATTCAAAATTAAATGATACTAGTATTTTTTATTTACTTTGGTGGGTGATATTATTTAGATTTATTTTTCCCAAACAGATATTTAATTTTAATAAATTATATTAACACTTCTGAAGGTTTAATGAAATTACATTGAACACTCCCCATGTTTAAAATATTATAACCATCTTCTCTTAAGAGAGGTGAATGACATTTACCTCTAAGGATATTGATATAATATAATATAATATAGTATAATATATATATATATATATATATATATATAAGAATGCAGTTCAGCTAGAGAATATCCCAAAAAAAATAAGCAAGAAAGAAATGAAAGATAAGAAATGGTGGATAGTTACCTCATATATATATATATTCTATGCCATACCTCTCTAATTTAAAATGTTACATTCACCTCTCCTATGAGATTTTTAAACAATTTTAAAAAATATTATATTAAATATATATGCTGCCATGCTGCACTAAAAATAAAAAATATTATCTGCCACATCAATTATTTTATCCTTTTGATAAAAAAATTACTAAAAGGCATTTTCTATTTCATGACTATTATTTCTCAACTAGGAAAAAAACATAATTTACGTGGTCATACACTATCATACTAATATCTTCTCTCAAATATTTGAAAAGTCAATTGTGTTAAAATATTTCAATATAGTCATGCTTTCAAGAAAACAATGTTTGTTGTAAAAAGAAAAAGTAGTTTTTTTATAAAGAATTTGATGAAAATTATTAAGTAGGGTTTATTTTATTTTATTAATTTTCATCAAATTCTCTATAAAAATCATTCCCTTTCTCATCGTCCCAAACATTGTTTTGTTAAATGCATGATTATACTTGATTTTTTTTTTAACACAACTGGCTTATGGAATGTTTGAGAGAAGAATTTTGTATGATATTATATGACTTTTCATTAACCAATCATTAGTTTTATAATAAATATTTAGGAAATCCTGAAAAAGGTTTGTATTGTAAACAAAATTCTTATTTCAATATAAATGCAACCTCCAATCAAATTATACTTTTTGGGGTGTCTTATTCAGGAAAACCCAAATTTTAAAATTATTATTTCCAAATAAAAGTTAGGTAGACCACGATCAAGCACAACATAGTTGATAGATAGTAAATCAATTCAAAGAAAAAATCAATTCAAAGAAACGTTTCATGCAAGGAAGTACTTTGGAAAAGCGTACAATTTTATTTTACCGTTCTTATGATCAATTAAAAATATATCTAATTATTATATTTTTAATTTAAATATATTTTTTTAAAATAATTATAAGAAATAATATATGGAATAACTTACAATGCAAAAAAAGAAAAGTGGGTAGAGAAGTTGATAATTTTGTTTTCTGAGTAAATATTTTGCACTAAATTTCCTATCAACATTTTTTTTCTTCATTTTCCCGTCAAATGCAAACAGCTTTCTCTTAATGAATTTATCTTTAAAATATTAACAGACTTGGCTTTTCGTAAGTTTGAGAGAATAAATTCGGATGATATAAAACGGCTTCTTAAATTACGATTTTCTAAGAATATTAGTGATGTTAATTTTTTAATTATACGAGTGTCTTTTAGTATTTTTGAAAGATTTTGTGGACAATATGTTTTATTTCGTTGCCTTCTTTTGTGGGTTGTTAAATAAGTTTATGATTGATATAAATATGTATCATTTTGTTATTGTTCTCTGTAAAAAAAAATTGGCAAAATTATCCACAAAAGAATAAGATGCTCTGCTCATTTCTTCCTAACACAAAACAATAATATACTCTACTCATTTCTTTCTTTTCTTTTTCACAACTTAGATATTATGTTTCTTATATTGAAATGTCCAGAGATTGGAACAAAAACATGTTTTGCCTTATTCAATGATAGTCATGTCTAGAATTGATAAAATTATTCAAAATCCATTATAAATTAAGAAAATTAAATTCATTTAAATCCATCAATTAATGCTAATGAATCTAAGGAATAATTTTAGTAACAGATGAATTTGAATTCATTCATTATATCCAATGAATTTTCAATGGATATATTTAGTAGGATAAATATCTAATTCATTCAGGAAACAAATATTTACAAACAATGGTCTTTTCTTTTGATTTCATTCACTATCTCAATTCTCATTTTTTTGTAGTGTTTCTCACTCTTACTTCGTGTTTTTATTAAATTGAACTCTATTATAGGACATACATGTAATTAATACTAAAAGTTTGTTCTGAGATACATAGTATATATAAATATATGTTAAAAATTTACACATAAAACCTTAGATGTCACATGCTCTTAGAATATTGTAAAAAATAAAATTTTTAAATGTTCAAAATTCATTTTTTTAATTTTTTTTTCTTAAAAAAGAGTAAATTGCACTCACCTCGGGTTTTAGTAAAATTATACAAACCACCACTCATTTTTCAACACTTACACAAACCCCCTATATATATATATATATTATGTTGACTACCTCTATAGAAGAGATAAGTGTAATCTTTACAAGTCCAAATAGTATATAAGTCAATACATCTTCATTATTTTTGGTTCGTTACAATATAACATAAGAGTGATTTAAACAACATCTCATAAGAGTGATTTAAACAATATCTCCTTATAATTATTCATGCATTTTGTCGTGCACCAAAAATAATAAAGAGATAGTGAGTCTTATGCATGAATAATTATAAGGAGATATTGTTTAAATTACTCTTATGAGATGTTGTTTAATTACATTCGTCACTTTTTGTTTGTTTAAAAGATCACATTTATTTCTCATACAAGACACTACACTAGAGTTGACATTCAACAATGCTTATTTTAGATGTATAACAACGCTTTCATGCGCTTTCTGTTTGACCACAATAGTATATGATCATAATTAACAACGCTTCACAAACGCTGTTGTATTGAGTATATACCACAGCGCAACACATAAAAAGCGCTATCATATAGTGCATCAATACAACAACGCCTCGTCCACAAAGCGCTGTCATATAGTGGATCAATACAACAACGCATCGTCCACAAAGCACTATCATATAGTATTAAATAAACAACGCATTTTATAGGTCTTATTAACATCGCTTATTGTTGCGTTGTTGAAGTTCATATATTTAACAGCCCAATAACAGAAAAGCATTATTGTATTATTCATAAATTTTCTCAAACAACACCTTAATACAACAGCGCATCACATGCATACACATCACATGCATATCGCTGTTGTAGTTATCCTTTAACTACAGCGCATGCCAAAGCTTCCCCTAGAATTCGTTGTTGATTTGTATAAATTAATACATGCATATACATTTATTAGCAGAACAGACATTCTCAACAGCACAAACATTTATACATTCTGAACAACACAGACACATTAATACAGGCTAGAAGTTTGTTTTATTAAACATCAATACAATACAAAATACAAACAATGAATATCATGTCAATTATTTTTTGACAGAGTACATAATTACAAATAAAAAAATTACACAAATTACAAAGAAACAATATTATACAAATTACAAACAATCAAAATTATACAAAGACTACTTGCATCTATTTTTTTCCTTTTCTTTGATTGTTTTTGTCTTTTAGGGTCATCCTTGTCCGAATGAGCATATTGATTTACCCAAAGCCCTTCATCATGATCATCTCTTGTATATAAAT
>NC_032025.1:13007416-13015257 GCF_001865875.1 Lupinus angustifolius | reverse complement strand
GGTCCGCTCTCACGCGACTGGTATGTCCCAAAAAAGATCATCTTCATCAATATCTTCATATTTTTGGTCATCAATATTATTGACGATTATTTTGTTAGTTAAAAGAACAATGGACCATTTCATATCAGCTGAGTCACTAACATATAATACTTGTTGAGCTTGTGATGCTAGAATAAATGACTCATCTTTATATCTTGACCTATTAAGATCCACTTGCATGAACCCTAACTCATCAACTCGGAAGCTATTGTTATTATCAACCCACATACAATAAAAATCGGCATCCTAAACATTGTGTAATCCAATTCTCATATGCGTGCAATCACTCCAAAGTATGACATGTTCGCATGTATTGGGTTTCTATCTTTTGCACTTGACATGTGTAAAGTTCGAGCAACAAGAGTCATACCACTATTATGCATTTTACTTTGATCATCTTGTTTTTTGTATAAAATGTGAACCCATTAATCAGGTAACCAGTGTAGGATATGACATGAATGCTTGGACCATTGGCTAACCATTTCAATCTTTCGGAAACCAAATGTGTATTTATATTCAACTCCTCAACAATGTGATTTTTTAGCCACTTTACGAACACCGATTATGCTCTTTGGAAATCCATTTTTCATTCTTACTTGGGTAACACTTCCTTAGCATCTCCTTGTGTGTTTCAACGTATGGCTCAACCTCGTTGACATTATGTAAAACATATAAGTGCGCTTACTCCAATTTGGTTCTTGTTATGCTCAATATTTCATTCCCAGTAATACCTTCACCAAATCTTTTTTTTTTGCATATCGAGGCTTTTGTATGTCCATGAAATCACCATCGGTAAGGTATCCAGTACAAAAATCAAGAGTTTCTTCAACAACATATCGCTCGACAATACAACCCTCTAGTGTAATGTATGTAATAAATATGAGTGATTTGTTTAGGTTCAAAAAAAGAGATGAATGATTTGTGTAATTTCGTTAAAACTCAGTGGGGTCATTATAATTTACTCTTAAATAAATAAATAAACATATTTTTAAAATGATTTTTAAAAATTATTCTTTTGAAAAGGTGATTTAAAAAATGATTATTAAGATAATAGTTTTTAAAATAACACTTCTATTCATGAGTATTTTTAGTTTCAATTAAGAGTCAAATGGATTAGATATTTATCCATCCAATAATTCATGGATGCATTGGAATCCATCCAATAAATTCAAATGTTGATGAATTAGATAATTTAAAATATGATTTAAATGAATTTAAATAAATTGATAGGTAACCTTCTATCCATCTATTGTTATCCAAATCTATCAATTTGCCGCCCATAGTGGTATCAATTTCTTGGAATGATCTCTAATTAACCTAATTCCTAGGATTTGTTTTGCAAGACCAAATTCTTTCTTAGCATAAAACTTGCTTAAAGTATTCTTCAAACTAGCAATTTTAGTTTTATCATGTCAATATTGATATATCATTATATATAGTACCATGATAATAAAGATTTCGTCTTCGTACTTCTTGATGAACACACAATAATCACTAGTTGCTTCAAACTGAACAAACTCTTTTTCATAAGATACATTAAGTGTTCTTTCCTTGGTTTTTCATACCTTATGGATGATGCATATTAATTTCTTCTTTGATGTATCCATATCGAAAAAAGTTATTTTACATGAAGTTATTTTAGTTCTAAGTCTAGGTTAGTTGTTAGATCCCAAAACTACTCTTATGGAGGAATACTCCATGATAGGTGAAATATCACATCAAAATCAACTTCTTTCTCCATATTGTGTCCTTTCACGGCAAATATATATGAGCTTTATACATTGTTCTCATGATTCCTTATTCAGTGTTAAGCCTATAATAACCACATTTGTTTTCAAGGCTTTTCTTCCTTTGGGAGAGCCCATGAAATCATAAATATGGTTCTAATGTAAAGAGATTATCTCATCTTCCATAACTTGAATCCACTTTGTCGTGCCCCGATTTTCGGTTGCGCGACCTCTTAGAGTCGCCACTACATTTTAAGGTTAAAAATGTAGAAAAATCTTTAAAGCCCAATCACATTGAGCTTTTGGATTTTTGATATCGAGGTTCAGGAGTCGATTACGAATTGGGGAAGGTATTAGCACCCCGTTCGCTCGTAATAAAATGGTACCCTAACCAATTGCACAAATTTAATACCCTTAATTTATTTAAACTAAATCGTTTAAACAAAATATTTTTTTTATTTTTATTTATGTCTGACAAGTTCACATTGCTCCTACGTATCCCCGGGTGCAATAGGGAAATCAAGACTACGTAGTTCTTAAAAATTAATTTGGTTGGATTTAAAAAAAAAGGAAGTTAAAAAATTGTTTGAATTTACTCGAAGTTGAACTAATAGACGAAGAGTCAATATTGATCGCTTACCCTCTCCTCACTTCGATAGATAGAAGAAGTAGTACAAGTGTCCGCGACCGATTCTCAGCTTGAAATGAGGAGAAAGACACAATACGAGTCGTAACCTCGACTATTGAATCCCAAAATAATTAAAACATTAATATTAATCTTATTTTTGAAAATAGAATTTAGAAATTTATTTGAGTTTAATTGGAGTGGAGTTAATAGATGAAGAAACGACATTGATTGGTTACCCTCATAGCAGAAGCAGTAAAAGTGACCGCTACCAATTCTCGACTCGAAGTGAGATGAAAGATACAATACGAGTTTTAACCCCGCTATTAAATCACAAAAATACTTAAAACCTTTTGTTTTTTTACTTTTAAATAACTTACACATTTTTAAAGATAGAGAATTAATAAATGAAGAGTCGACATTGATCATTAACCATCTTCTCACTTCAATAAATAACATGAGCAGTACAAATGACCACAACCAATACTTGGTTCGAAGTAAGAAGTAAGATACGACACGAGTTATAACCTCACTATTAATTTCTCATTTAAAATACTTTTTAAATTTGGTTGTTTATTGATAAGACATGCTAAAATAAATCAATATAATATCTTGGTCAAAAACACTCTTTAGTAGCTAATAGCATAAACAAATGGTAATAAATTTACTAGTTTTCATTCTTAGCTAAATGGGTCAGTAGCCCAAAACCACATAATGCCATAAAAGTGAACTAAAGGGAATGTGTAACAAATAAACTAAAAAAAAAAATGAGAAAATTAAAATAAATAAAAAAGAATAAAAAGCAAACACTTTTGAAAAAGGGGTACTCGTGTTACCCCTGTTGGTTTAAAAAAAACCAAAGGGAATGAAATCCCTAAACATACCACCAATTTCAGCAACTTTTACGTTAATGGCGTGATGGACCGAAGCAACAGGGTTATTGGAATCTCTTTCTCCTTCTACGATGGCCATTCAGAGGTAGTAGGGGTCACCGGAGCATGGTCCAGCGGCTGGAAGTGATGGAAGGCACATCTGTGGTAACCGTGGGTTCACGGATTTGGAAAACCTGACCGCCTCACCACAATTTGGCGACGACAGCGCCGCCACTAGTGGCTTTAACGACGAAGATGAATGTGTCCCTACTTGGACGCGGTTTAGATGAAGGTGTTATGGTTCTAGCTGGCTGTATAATGAGGAAGGTGGTCTCGTCGCGGGGTGAATGGCTCGTCGGAGATAACTCTTTCTTCTTCTTTTTCAGTCACTGCACCGGTAAGGTTTCTGACACTTCATGGTGGTCTCGTGGTGGCTACTAAGAATCTGTACTGTTTAGGATGTCTCCTAATTGATGTACTGCTATGACACGTTTTATCACCTAAACTTTTGCTAAAATTCCTAATGGGAAGATGACATAAAAGTATGAACACATGATATATATATATATATATGTTTGTCTTAAAGTATAACCTGGACAATGCTAGACAAAAAACTCTTTTTCATGTGTAGATCTTATTAACAACCATCAAAGCAAGCAGTAAACAAAGGCTCCACTTACTATTTTAAACCCCTTTAACATAAACTTATATTGTTTTGACACACTTATTTGTTCTATTCTGGAGAAAGTATTGGAAAGAGGAAAGGTAACCTCAAATGTTCAAGCACTCAATTCAGCGAGATACACAGGAGAGAACAAATTACAACAAACCTGTTTTATTATGAATTATCTTATTAACAAGAAACATTGTTTGCATATTATTGTTTAGGCCTAATGATGGAATGCTTTTGAATGCAACTAATAATACATATATATGTTTCTCTTAAAGTATAACTAGGACAATGCTAGACAAAAAACTCTTTTTCATGTGTAGATCTTATGGATGTGGTATGAATGACTAACCTGGAGCCTTTGTTTACTGCTTGCTTTGATGGTTGTACCTTTTTAGCATTCAAATTTCTCTTCCTCCAATCTCTATATACCTGTGTGTATGTGTATGTGACAGTTTACAATACTATTTTTTTTACGTGCTTCTTTCTTCTTCTTTTTTTCTTTAGTGCCAGTTTTCTCCTCCTTTACTTGTTTGTTACTCTCTGGTTAAAAGAATGAAGCCTATCACCTTTTTCTTAAAATTGGGTAACCACCCCTAACTCTCACATAGTGGTTCCATGACTTTAGGAAACCACCTTAAGCTGTTATTTCATCATAAAACTGATTTCGAATTAAATATTAATATCTATTTTTATTATCATAAATCAATTTATGCGTAATTACCATAATGAGTTTTATTCCAAATAAAATAAATTAAAGAAAAGGACCTATAATGTTACCCTATACATATAAACAATATAGTGATCAATAAAATGAGGAATTAGTGATTAAATTTAAAGGCCCAACTTCTAGCCCATTGAGATTCTTTTTTTCAACCAATGCTTACTATAACAAGCTATACACAAACTTTAACATCATGCATATCAATATTTCATAAAATAATTCTAATAAATATACACTAGAGTCTATTTTATATGTTGAACAATGGACCAGACAAAAGTGAGTATTCACAACTGCCCCTCTTTACTTGTTGCTTACTTGATAACAAGCAAACTGAGGTTCGTGAGATATCATGGTAAGTAACCAGTAAAGATAAGAATGCTAATTTTGTCAAGGTCCATAGAAATTTCATTGACAACGTCTCAAGTACTTATCGTCATGAAAACGAAGTTATTTGAAACATGATCTAAGTTTTCCCTTGGAAGGTGTGACAAAGTTGGATGTGGACCAAAGACACAGGTCGGTATAATGCTAGAATTTGTAGTGAAAAGGTGAAACCAAAGATGCAGGTTGATGTACTGCTAGAATTTGGAGACATAAGGGTCAAAGCCAAGAACGCAGGTTGGTGTGCTGCCAGGATTTGGAGTGACAAGTTAAAACCAAATATGCATGTCGATGTACTGCCAAAATTTGGGTTAAAAAGGTGAAACCAAAGACGCAGGTTGGTCTACTGCCAGAATTTGGAGACATAAGGGTCAAAGCCAAGAACGCAGGTTGGTGTGCTGCCAGGACTTGAAGTGACAAGTTATATAAATGTGAGATGTCATGTTTTTTTTTATTTCATTTTTGTGCAAAATGAATATGACTACCTATAAATGCATGTTATTAGATGCTCATGTATGGTAATTCTATAATTTTTTTCAAATCGAATTGAGTTGTGATTGGTATCATTTGCTATTGCTCCATCGCATCCTCAACAGTTGGTTGTAGATTGCTGTTTGCGGGGAGCAAGATTGTATGGGCGACAATTAATCTTACCCTTTAGTAATAAAATGCTATTGTCTTTCAAATACTAATTAGAATAACATATTTTAAATTTCAATAGATAGTACAAGTTTAATGAGAACGAGCTATGCAACAAAATTTTAATATATGCTTACATTTTAGAAAAAAATGATTTTTGAGTATTTTGGAGTCAGTTATTTGGTATCGCTGGTGCATATCTCAAACAGTTCAGGTCTCAACAAGGACTTTTCGGGCTTGTAACGTGGTCTGGTTAGGAGTTTACAAGAAAGAAAAGGATATAAGGCTCAAATGATGTGTTTCCCGCCCCCAACTTTCTCCATATTCTCCACAATCCTATTTCCAACTTATCTTATATTTCAATCATGAATACGATTTCCATTCCTTTTTGGAAAAGGAAAGGTTTTGTAAGCATTCTAGCTTGAGATTTTTTATTTACCCTGGTTTTTGCCTAAGGTTTTACTAAAACTCTTAGCGGAATCTTTTTAAAATCCACTTGATCCACTTTTAGATTTTTTCAAGATTTGTTGGAAAACTACCCTTTCCCCGGTTTATTGGTGTTTTTTGAAGGTGTTGTGTTTTTTAATAAACTTTTTTCATATTGTCTTGGCTCAAAAAGGGTGACTAGGGATAACTTCATTGGTGTTTGGTATAACAAAGAAGCCTTGTGACATGAACACGACCTACCTAAGGGTACACACCATGTGGGATTTGTTTACATCATCCTCCTAAAAAGTGCGCAAAATTATGCAAAAATGCATGATCAACCCACAAACTTCTTTTTTTTTTGTTTTGTTGTTGTTGTTGTTGTTTTTTTTTTTTATAAAGGTCTCTCAAGCATAATACTTCTTCACGACATCTGAATTTACCGAAAGAGGTAGGTCATTTCCGTCCATAGTAGTCAATATAAATGCTTCTCCAGAGAGTGCCTTTTTCACCACGAATGCTCCTTCATAATTTGGGGTCCACTTCCCCCTATGGACCTTCTGTATTGGGAGTATCTTCTTCAGCACCAGATCCCCCTCTTGAAAATGGCGCTGTCGAACTTTCTTAGCATAAGCTCTCATGAACCTTTTCTGGTATAATTGACCATGACATATAGTAGCTAATCTTTTCTCTTCTATCATGTTGAGTTGGTCGTACCGCGCTTGGATCCATTCTGATTCCTTCTATCCTGATTCTGCCATGATTCCGAGTGACGAAATTTCTGGGAGCACTGCCTCCATTCCATACACTAGCGAGTAGAGTGTTGCCCTAGTTGGTATGTGTACCAAAGTGCGGTAACCATGTAGAGCAAAAGGTAACATTTCATGTCAATCCTTGTATGTTACCACCATCTTCTGAACAATCTTCTTAATATTTTTGTTTGCTGCTTCTACTGCTCCGTTCATCGTAGGGCGATAAGGTGAAGATGTTTGATGCTTGATCTTGAATTCACTGCACATCTCGGTCATCATCTTGTTGTTCAGGTTTGTGGCATTTTCCGTGATGATCTTTCTGGGTAACCCATATCTACACACTAACTCCTTCTTGATAAATCGTAGTACCACTGCCCTGGTCACATTGGCATATGAACATGCCTCAACCCACTTTGTGAAGTAGTCGATGGCCACAAGGATGAGGTGATATCCATTGGAAGCCTTCGGTTCTATTAGTCCGATCACATCCATTCCCCACATGGAGAACGACCAAGGTGCTGAAAGGACATTTATAGGATTTGGTGGAGCATTGATATTGTCTGCATAAATTTGGCATTTGTGGCATTTCCTGACATAAGTACAACAGTCTGTCTCCATTGTCATCCAAAAGTAACCTGCCCTTAAGATTCTTTCTAGCCATAGCATGTCCGTTTGCATGGGTCCCAAACGAGCCTTCGTGCACATATTTGAGTATTACCTCAACTTCTTTCTCTTCTAGGCATCTGAGGAGTACCATGTCGTGATTCCTTTTGTAAAGGATATCGCCATCTTGAAAGAAATCCATGGCCAGTCTTCTCAAGGTTCTCTTGTCAGTCTCTGAGGCCCCAATGGGATACTCATTTTTCTGTATATAGACCTTGATGTCATGATACCATGGCTTTCCATCTTGCTCTACTTCTATTGCGCAACAATGGATTGGTTGATCTCTGCTTTCTATTCTGATGAGAGGTTGATCCTTCCCACTT
>NC_032025.1:12998739-13007316 GCF_001865875.1 Lupinus angustifolius | reverse complement strand
TTAGAAGAGGTCGACTGGGTACTGGAGGCATCAATATTGGAGGATTGGTCAGATACTGCTTTATGCTTTCAAAGGCTTTCTGGCAATCGTCATTCCATCTAACTGCCTGACTTTTTCTTAATAGTTTGAAGATTGGCTCACAGGTAGCTGTTAGTTGAGAGATGAACCTGGATATGTAGTTCAAACGCCCTAAGAAACCTCTGACTTCCTTCTCGGTGCGGGGTACTGGCATTTCCATGATTGCTTTGACTTTCTCGGGATCTACTTCAATTCCTTTCTGGCTGACAATGAAACCGAGGACTCGTCCTGATTTAACCCCGAAGCTACATTTTGTGGGATTTAGCTTCAGGCTATACTTTCTGAGTCGTTCAAATAACTTCCTTAGGTTCTCCACATGCTCCACCTCTGATTTGGATTTGCATATAATGTCATCAACATAGTTCTCCACCTCCTTATGCATCATGTCGTGGAAAAGAGCTACCATGGCTCTCTGATATGTGGTCATAGCATTCTTTAAACCAAAAGGCATAACTAGATAGCAAAAGGTTCCCCATGGGGTGATGAAAGTGGTTTTATCCACATCTTCAGAGGCCATCTTGATCTGATGATACCCATAATACCCATCCATGAAGGAGAAAAGGGCATGGTCTGCAGTGCTGTCGACCAAGACATCTATATGAGGTATTGGGAAGTCATCCTTTGGGCTTGCTTTGTTCAAATCTCGATAGTCAATGCAGATCTGAGTTTGCCTCCCTTCTTTGGTACAGCTACAACATTGGCCACCCATCCTGGATATGTAGAGACTGTCACGAACCCAGCGTCTAGCCATTTCTCTACCTCCTCTTTCACCCTTAAGGAAATTTCTGGTTTTATCCTCCATAGTTTCTGCTTAACCGGGCGTGAATCTGGGTTCAATGGCAGCTTGTGTTCCACTATGTTTCTTTCCAGACCTGGCATATCGACATACGACCATGCAAACACATCGTTGAACTCGTGCAAAAGCTGAATTATCTTTTTGCGCACTTCCTCCTACATCAATGTACCTACCTTCACTTCTTTCTTGTCGTCTTTTGTCCCCAAATTTACTAGCTCCGTGGGCTCTTCATGAGGCTTAATTTCTCTGGACTCTTGCTCAACCATCCTCAATAACTCAGGTGATGCCTCCCATTCCTCATCACTATCTCCCTCGTCGAGCGGATTAATCAGATGATCATGATTGTACGTGTGGTTGATAACATGATTATTATTTCTGGGGTTAATGTTGGATCTGCATTATGTTGATGCTATGATTAGTTTTTTATTTATGGGTTTTTCATGGTTTTGCTTGTTGTTGTTTTTTGTTTGTATGTGCAAGTATAAAAATTTAAAGAATAAAATGGGACGAAAAATATGAAGAAAGAAGTGTGTTTTATTGAATTCAAAAACTTGTACTATCCAATGAAACATAAACAAATTGTCCTTATTTGAAAAGAACTAAACCCAATAGCTTTAGACATGGCCAAGGGATTCTAGCATCTTATAACATTGTTTCAAAAAACACTTGTGGAGATGTGTCTTCCTCTATCCAATTGTTGAGAGTGGTGCCTGGAGGACACTGAACGATGAAGTCTGCCCCACCTCTAGAATCATCATCTCCCACAACAGCAATCATTCTTGGTTCTAAGCCTGCACTGACGAAGTTCCTGCTAATGTGCGAGATGGATATCTTACCAGCTTCATACTCCCAGTGCCCCAGGCGCACCATCCTTCCTTTACTTTTCTCTTTAGCAGTTCTCTCTATATCTTCCTGAGTGGGTCTGTATCCCAGGCTGTACCAATCTTTGGTGTGCCGTAACATGACTAGGCTTTCTCTTCCTTGGCCAAACTTCCCAAGCCCTTTCCCTAGTTGATAGCCCTTCTGCAGCATTACTCTTGCCATCATCAGCGATGCCTCCATGGGGATGCAGTGCGGGTGTCCCTCCTCCTACAAATGAGGCATTGGCAATCTCCAATGCTTGGAAGGATGTTCCAATAGCTTCCTCTGCTGCTTCGATGTATGGAGTGTCAAGAGATTTTGATACCAACATATCTTCTTCTCCCATAATAGTAAGGAGTTTTCCATCCACAATAAACTTAACTCGCTGGTGCAATGTAGAAGGTACATCCCCTGAAGCATGGATCCATGGCCTTCCCAACAAACAACTATAACTGGGATTAATATCCATGATATGGAATACTATCTGGAAAGTGCAGGGTCCTATTTTTATAGGCAACTCCATTTCCCCCATGTCATCCTTGTTGGATCCATCAAACGCCTTCACTACCATAGAGCTTGGTCTCATATACGATGTGTCGACTAGAAGTCCGGATAACGTCCTTTTCGACATGACATTGAGGGACGAGCCATTATCGATAAGAACCTTACCAATCAAATAATTCTGATACATTATAGAGATGTGTAGGGGGCTAGTATGTCCCATTCCTTCAAAAGGTATTTCCTGATCACTGAAAGAGATGTAATTATCAGCCACGATGTTGTTGATGATACCACCAAGCTTGTCAGTGGTTATGTCGTGGCTGACATGTGCACGGTTCAATATCTCCATCAGCACTTTTCTGTGGGGTTCAGAACTCATTACCAGAGACAAAATGGATATCCTGGCAGGAGTGCGGTTTAGTTGATCCACGACCCTATATTCACTTTGCTTTATGAATTTCAGAAATTCACAAGCTTCCTCATTGGATACTTCCCCTTTATCTCCATGCTTATACAACAAGTCATTCAGATTGGCCTCCAATTCATCTTCCACAGGGATACATACTTTCCCTTTTCCTTTATCCTTGACTAAGGCCTTTTCAGCATCTGAGGGAACATAGACACGTTCACTTCTAGTTATCCGATTGTCCCCAACAACATTGGTGACTTCTATTTGTTGCTCAGTTGTCTCTGAATTCCCTCCACTATATATCCATGGTACCGCTTTATCTGTTTTGTAAGGGAAAGGTTGTGGTTTCTCTTCTGCTGTAGGCCTTAGAATAGGCTCTATCCTACTTATGACTGGCACACTTCGAGTTATTTGTGGGTTTAACTGAGCATTATCCGGAATGTTCAATACAGGTTCATATCGAGTAATTGATGGCCTCATGGTCCTTCTCATGTCTTCCCCACTTCTAGTGGTAGCATTAACAGTCTGATACGAGGGTTCCCTCTCTATTGTGATCAATCTCATATCCAACATCTTCTGTAGTAAGAGCTTAAAGTCTGGACACTCTTCTAGGGTGTGGCCCACTTTGCCATACAACTCACAACTAGCTGAATCTTCATCTTACACCAGCCTTTCCACCATTCCATGTTTGCACATTTCCTGAAAAATTGCCCTCATGGGCATTTTCACCTCATTCGCCTCCCAAACGAATGTGCTACCATGAGTCTCCTCTACAACATTCACACCCTGATTACCATGATTAGGTAATGGATTCCTATCTATATCTGGCACGATAGGCTTGAAATGCAGATGCTTTGCATTGATCAGGCTTTGCACCTTATGCTTTAGAGCTCGACAGTGT
The DNA here is from genome assembly GCF_001865875.1 of Lupinus angustifolius. Taxonomy (NCBI): domain Eukaryota; kingdom Viridiplantae; phylum Streptophyta; class Magnoliopsida; order Fabales; family Fabaceae; genus Lupinus; species Lupinus angustifolius. The sequence goes on along the minus strand of NC_032025.1, from coordinate 13,003,770 downwards.
TCTATGGAATGGCCAATGACCCTAGAGTGATACTCGCAAGGAACATTTGGGTTAAACCAGGCTCCGGGTGATTCGGGTACAGTTCCTATTATAGGACTTATCATTCTCTCCCTTAGTAGATGAGAGTATAGCTCAGCATAGGGTATTGGTATCAGGTCAAATTGTGGGCCTCTTCTTTCGGGGTTGTGATTTTGGGTTTGATTTTGGTAGGCTTGTGTTTGGTTCTGGTTTTTGCGGGGTTGGTAGGATTGTGTTTGGTTATAGTTTTGGCGGTTGTTATTGTCGGCGGTGTAGTTGGGCTGTGTGGAAGGTGTGGCAATGTATGAGGCCTGGTATTTAGGGTTTTGGGCTTTGTATCCCTTCGGCTCCGTGAACACCGCGAGTGCTTCTCCCTCCTTCTTATTCATAAAGTTGAGGTTCTTGCCTGTGCCTGATTTAGACTGATCTACTACCAACTTTCCACTCCTTATGCGTCCTTCTATTTTCTCTCCAACCTTAATGAGTGCATTGAAGCTCGATGCAACACTTCCCACCAAGTAATCATAATAGGGCTCCTTCAAAGTATCCACAAAGATAGACAAATGTTCTTCCTCCTCCAATCTGGGTATGGCTTATGACGCCAAAGCTCTCCAGCGTTGGGTATACTCCTTAAAGCTTTCTTCTGGCTTCTTAGCCATGCTCTGAAGTTGGGCCCTATGAGGAGCAGCATCCTCATTGTATTTATACTGCTTCATGGAGGCATTGGATAAATCAATGAAAGTTTTAATCTGAGCCTTTTCCAAGCGGATGTACCAGCCCATAGTTGCCCCTGTCAGACTGTCTTAGAAGCAGTGAATCAACAGTTTGTCATTTCCATGATGAGTTGTCATCTTCCTAGCATACATATGTAGATGACTTTTCGGGTAGGAAGTACCGTCGTATTTCTCGAACTCAGGAGTTTTAAACTTTGGTGGAAACACTACATCTGGTACCAAGCACATCTCAAATGCATTTTTTACATCAGGGAAGTTTGAGCCTTCAATGGCCCTTAGTCTCTTTTTTATAAGCTCCAACTTTGCCTTCTCTTGGCATGAGGATTCCTCTAGGGTACCCTTGTTTATCTTAGCTTCAACCTGGTGGCTTGTGGTCTTGCTTTTAGGAGGAAGATCGTGAGTAGGATCTTCGTCTTGCTCATCGTCGTCTTGCTCATCGTCGTCTTCTTCAGCTGATTGTTGTTCCTCTTGACCATCAGTTGTGTCTTCATACCTTATGATAACACCCTTACGACGGTTGGCTCCAGTAACTGTCTTGGGACCCACCTTTTGTGTGGATTGTGAAGGTTTGGCGCCTGACACAATGGTATCTTCTTCCGAGCCTCGAGCGTTTTGCATATCCTGGATGATCTTCATCCTCTGATTTATTTGCTCTTTCATTTCGGCAAGCTCAGACCGGTTGTCAATGCTACTAGATTCTTGGTCTGCCATCAGCTTGGACTATAGTCTAGTGTGGTACGGATGCTTGGGAGCAATGTTTAGATGATACCTGGTGAAACAATGTTTTATTATGTAAATGAAGAAAAGAATGATGCATGTAATGGTTTTTTATTTTTATTTTTTTTAAAAATGCATTTTTATTTGGAAGATCGATATAGCAAGACGTTTGGACCAGCAGTTGATGACCATGAGGCATGCTCACGTTGGCTTTTCCTGTGTTGATGACAACTTTAAGTTTTGGATTATCGTTGCATCTACATTCGTTCTTTTAATGTGGGTTACTAACATTAAACTGTAACTTGAGAGCGTACTCTACAAGGCCTTATGTAGTTGATGGTGATCTAAGAGAACACGCAAAGTTTCGGACCTAGATCACATATAAACACAAGTTGTTATTATCTCTCTCAATATGGTTTTTCTTTCTTTTTTTTCTCTTTGGTTGTTGTTGTTGTGGTTCATTGCAAGAAAAATGACATTTGAATACTTGCACGATAATGAATAAGATATTTGATAACAATAAGGACTTTGGTAGCAATAATGTGTTATTTTATTCATGGGAAAATAAGAAAAGTAATATTACAAGACTTTATTTGTCTATATCTTGTAATCAAAATTCCCTATTTGATAAAACCCTCCATCTTCTTAAGTCTATGGCTATTTCCTTGCAAGACTCGTATAACGCTTTCATAGCTGGGAGCTGCTCTATCTCTGGATACATCTCTAGTTATCTCTTGGCATCGAAGAACGTCCTCAGCCAATCATCAGCAAAGTCCCCAAGGCCATCAACCATATTTCTAAATCTACTTTCCCATTGATATTTTTCTTCTTGGCTTTCTTGGAGTGCTCTTTCCCAATTTTCTGACCATGCTTCTTGTTTGGATGTCACTTCATCATATGCTCTCTCGAGTTCCCAAAGCTGCCTCGAAAGATGATCCTCTCTATGACTTGCAGTTGTTATGGACTCATGATGACTTTTCTGTGTATCTTCCATGATTGCCTTGAGCTGGTCTTCCTTCTTCACTGTCTCATCAAGTGTAAACTGATAATCTTTTAACCGTGCCCATGCCTCATTCTCATTTTGTTAACTTTCATGGAGGGCTGCTTGCAATTATTCACACTTTGCCTCCAGATCTCTTTTATCGGCCTGTGCAGCATTGATAACACGATTTCGAGCTTTCAATTGTCGACTGAAGTCAGCTAGTTGGACATCTTTTTCTTGTACAGACTTGATCAGACGATACTTGTCAGATTGAGAACACATCTGAGCATAATCCCTTTTGCAGACTAGCTTCTTCCTTTCTTAATGCCACAATGGTCTTATTAAGCTTCTCTATGGTTAGCTCATACTTCTCAATTTTGCATCGAGCTTCCTCTAGTTTTGCATCTGAGATTTTGAGCTCACTCTTTAACAACTCATTTTCTGAGGGGCCATCTGACTCTTTAACAACTCATTTTGATGCTCTCCTAACTCCTTTTTTCCATAGATGTGGATGTTCTTCAATGCATTCCTTACTGTATCCAGGGTTTCTTTGGTAGTTTCCTTGTCCTTGTACCAGATCACGAATCCCTGCAATTGCTCCAGAGGTATTGGCATCATACCCCATTTCATTTGTCCAAGTACCAAAGCTGGGGTGACAGTAATGCATCCCCGAGGTCCCATGAGTACCATATTGGGATAATTTCCACATGAGTACATGACTTAATCCTGCTTATCATACATAGTGCATTTAGTCCCAAAATTTCTAGGGGTGACATCTTTGAATAATGCCTCCGAGTCAGATAGTTGCCTAGGTTGGAGCTTGGTGTTTCTGAATCGACGAAGAGGATTTATGGTCCAATCTGGATATCGATGATGCTTGAACCTTGTCACCATCCATACATACAATAGTTATGCACAACATCTGATTTTAGGGATACCCTTTTCGAGGCTTCTCTAGAGGGCGAGAAGGGTGTCTGCTAAAACGGCAGGAACTGGGTTGACTCCGAACTATCTGAACTTGACTAGGACATCAATCGCACACTAGTCCACCATATCATAGACAAAAGGGAAGAGGATTCTGCCATAGATGGCTAATGCAAATGCTGGTTTAAACAAACTCCAATCTCCTTTCTCCACCACTTGATCAATATGCTTTTTCACAAAACTCCACTTCAATCCATAACAAGGCCCTTGCTTGATGATTTGAGATGCAGCTGGACGGACGCCTATTAATTCTTCAATGAGAACTTCAGTAACATTCTATGTGCCAGTAAACAAATATACCTTAAGTCGACTTTCTAGTGGGATGTCCAGAAGAATGTCATATTCTTCAATTGTTGGAGAAGCATCTACATTTGGAAACTCAAAAATCCGTAGGGATGTATTCCAATATCTTGCCATGGCCCCCAGAGCATCTAAAGCACAAGCATCAATAGGAATAAGAAGGACATATGCCAATTTACCATACTATTTTGAAAACTGAGTCATAACATCTTTAGGGACTTTGGTGAGGAGCTCCACCAAATGGCCTACATCAAAAGTCTGCAATTCGAACTTCACTTTATTTTTTGAAGCGAGAGCGTTGTTAGAACTCATAGTTTTAGAAATAGCCTCAATGTCTTGCTATATCGAAAAACCTTTAGCTGAAAAGATGCATGTTTATTAAATATGATTAAAATTGTTTATACAACCCAAAATGATGAATGAATATTTAAAGATTTATGATTAATGCAATGATGTATGTAATAATTAATTTATGATATTAAGTAGTGTAAATCCCTTTTTAGGGTGGTTGACCCTGTCTTGTGGAATAATGTAGCCCATTACAATATAAATTAAATAGCACGTTAGAACAGATATTTATTATATTGTCAAGGTTTAATCTAAGTTTTTTTTTTTAAAAAGGTGGACAAAACTTACCCTCGGGCTTGGGGCCCATCATTGGGAGTGAGGATCATATTTTGGGGCATAACCCCAAAGTTTTTCAAAAATTATGGTAAGCTTTTTTTCTTTTTTGAAAAATAGAAAACAAACTACCCTAGGGTATGAAACCCTTTTGTGGGTATGAAATTATAGTTCAATAGCAAAAAATGAAGAATTTCATAATTATTTGGAAAGTTAAATTTCATTTTATGCATCTTTAGATGTAGAATGGGGTAGACATAATTTGCTTCTAGTTTCCTATACATGGTATTCTTATAGGGTTATCGATATGTAAGTATCAGAGTGCAACTAAGAGGGAGGGGGTGAATTAGTTGTCTTAAAATAATGGCCGTTTTTTCTACAAAATCAAAGTTAAAGTGCAGCGGAATAATATGCAGAAAAATAATAGGAAATAAAATGAAAGAGATAAGGAGAAGAAAGTACACAAGGAGTTTTTATACTGGTTCACCTTCCTGTCCACCGAAGGTTACATCCAGTACTCTTGCCGCACAAGAGATTTTTCCACTAAGAATTATGAGTTGTAATTACAATATCTCACCCCGAGATCTCTATGTACCTTACACACTCCCTAATTCTTATACCCTTGGAAAACCCTTTTCCAAGTGAATCTATTCCCCTTTCTTTTCACACCCCGTG
>NC_032025.1:12997553-12998639 GCF_001865875.1 Lupinus angustifolius | reverse complement strand
CATAATAGCATAATATCAAAGCATAAAATCAAGTATTGTTCAAACATAAGAACATAGCATAACATAGTAGTAGATGTTCAAAGCATAAAAACATAAAGAAAATGTTCAGAAATATGCTGAAAATACAAACAGAATAACAAAGTCCTAGACACATTCTAAGACTCAGGCTCAGAATTGTCTTCATCAACTTCCATTCTGCTCAGCTTAGAGGAGAGACAATGAAGTTCATATTGGATTTGCTGATTCTGAGTATCGAGAGCATCCATCCGGTTAGTGATGTAGCCTCGAAGAGAATGCAGTTCGTCCATAATCATCTGGTTTGAAGGCATAGATGAGGAAGATTAAGCATGAAACTCAGAAAGTGGTGGTGTGCGAGGGCTGGTTCTGTTTGGTCAGCAAGGTTCTGTTTGGTTAGCAGAGGCAGGATCTTTATCAGTCGAGTGCCTATAGGTGCGACCACTTCTATCGCGAGGATCAGCAGAAAAACCCATTTTGTGGACAACTTCCACATCAATCTTGCTTTCGCGAAGATTTAGAGGTACCTTAGTTTCACCATTTGTAGACACACCGAAATGTTGTAGAAAATTTGTTATGAGGATTGCATAAGGCAAAGGACTTTGAGTTCCTCGAACATTCCACATTTGCCTCATTATCATCTCAGACCAATTTATCTTGATGTTCATTTTCATGGCATACATCAATTGGAGTTCTATGTCACTTATTTGCGAATGGTTTGAAAATTTTGGTAAAATGACATAGCTGAGAAGATAATGCAACAAACGATCTTCGAGTTTGAGATGTCCAGCAGAAAGGATATCTCGGTTTTTAACAGTTTTCCCAAAGCTTTGCTGCTTACGCATTTCTATTTCTTCCTTAGAAATTCTACACATAGAGTAGTAGAATTCCTTACGATCATAGTTATCCTAATCACATTGAAGTCTGAAACCAACAATGTTACCTTTAAAAGGTATGTTACAGCACAATAAACTAAAAGTTTTTAAATCTATCACAATCTCCTTTCCTTTTACATAGGAAGTGAGACGGTTTTTCCGAAAGTTCAAGTTGCAGTAGAATACTCGAATGAGT
>NC_032025.1:12997085-12997453 GCF_001865875.1 Lupinus angustifolius | reverse complement strand
GTTGAGTGCCTGGAGGTGCGATTAGGTTTTTTGGGTTTTGGGATTTTGGGGGTTTTTGATTCGGGCCACTAATCACGAAAATAATGGTGTAGAAGTGTTTAGAATGAACAATGTGATATGAATGGACACAAAAATCACCCAAAATGGTTAAGAATTGAAGATTCTAGGTTGACCATGAGTAGAGAGTAGAGGGAAGAAGATGAGGTTCTGAAAAATGTAATTTTCCCTTTAATACCTGCTTGGAGTAATCGGTTACTCATAATGAGCAATCAGTTACTCTAATTTAAAATTTTAAAATTGACAAAACAGCAGGTTTGAGTAACCGGTTACTCAAAGTGGGTAATCGGTTACTGACTCTAGAAAAACCA
>NC_032025.1:12996487-12996985 GCF_001865875.1 Lupinus angustifolius | reverse complement strand
AAGTAGGCATGAGATAACATGGTGAAACATACACATAATCATATAAAAAAACATTTTTAGGACAAGTAAGCTTCATCAATAATGCCTAGTTCAAGTCTAATTTTATAAAAAGGTTCTTTTGCCAAAGGTTTAGTGAAAATGTCTGCTAGTTGATTATGAGTATCAACAAATTCTACAGATACATCCTTTTTTGAACATGGTCCCTTAGAAAGTGATGTCTTATATCTATATGTATGGTTCTAGAATGCATAATCGGATTCTTTGTAAGATTAATAGCACTAGTATTATCACATTTCAGCGGATTGCGGCCTAAGTCTAAGTCATAATCTCGTAATTGTTGCTTAAGCCACAACACTTGGGCACAACAACTACCTGCTGCTATGTATTCAGCCTCAGCAGTGCTTAGAGCTACACATGCTTGTTTCTTGCAAGACCAAGAAACTAAAGCATTGCCTAAAATATGACAAGTACCACTTGTACTTTTTCTCTCAGATTTGC
>NC_032025.1:12996079-12996387 GCF_001865875.1 Lupinus angustifolius | reverse complement strand
CTAATAAAGTATGATGATTAATTTTCTTAATAAATAGAGTAGTGTCGACCTTCCCCTTTGTGAAACATTTTTCTGTTAGAAAGTTCGTTAGACGATCATACCATGCGCGAAGCGCTTGCTTTAAGCCATAGAGAGCTTTCTTTAATTTAAAAACATGAGAGGGATGTTTGTAGTCTTCAAAACCAGGAGGTTGCTCTACAAATACCTCTTCTTGAATATAGCCATTGAGAAATGCGCTCTTGACGTCAATTTGATAAAGCTGAAAATTAAGAAAACAAGCATATGCAAGCAATAGCCTAATAGCTTCA
>NC_032025.1:12995450-12995979 GCF_001865875.1 Lupinus angustifolius | reverse complement strand
TGCTTAGAAGGTTATGCTTGAGTCCTTCAACATATAATACTCATTCTATTGTATTTGAGGGTGGCTTTCCAATTTTACCAACTCCAAGTATTCTTCCTTTGTTATTGTCACCATATGTGACGTATCCTTTGTCCCTTGGAGTCAGGATAGAGAATTTGCTTTTATCGCCCGTCATATGTTTTGAGCAGCCGTTATCCAGATATCATAAGTTGCAGGCGGCTCTCAAATCTTCCTGCAAAACAGATTAGATTTTATTAGGTATCCAATATTCCTTAGATCCTAAGGGGTTAGTGCCTTTCTCAACCCATTTATATTTTCCTAGGGGTACACCATATCTTCTAATTTGACAAGTATTTGGTGTATGCCCAAGCATTTTACAATATGTACATATGGGTTGATGAGCATGTATCCTAGATTTTTCATGAGTATGGATACTTTCCTTTTGGAAGATTATTTTTCTTTTGACACTTGGTTTCTTAAAACCATGGCTATTAGAATAGCCTAGACCTCTACGGTCTGATAAGTGTCT
>NC_032025.1:12992679-12994848 GCF_001865875.1 Lupinus angustifolius | reverse complement strand
TGAGGACAAGGATAGGATGAGGAAGAAGATGAGGATGACTAGGAGGGTAGGATGAGGATTGGGATGGGGATGTGGATGAGGATAGGATGAGGTTGAGGACGAAGATGGATGAGGAAGAGGTTGAGGACGAAGATGGGATGAGAATGAGGATAGGATGAGCATGAGGATGAGGATAGTACGAGGATGAGGATGAGGATGATGATGAGGATGAGGATGAGCATGAGGATGAGCATGAGGATGAGCATGAGGATCAGGATAGGATGAGAACAAGAATGAGGATAAGGATGACGATGCAGATAGGATGAGGACTAGGATGAGGTTGAGGATGAGGATGGGGATACGATGAGGATGAGGAAGAGGATCAGCATGAGGATGAGGATGAGGATGAGGATGAGGATGAGGATGAGGATGAGGATGAGGATGAGGATCAGTATAAGGATAGGATGAGGACGAGCATGTGGATGAGGTTAGGATGAGGATGAGGATGAGAATAGGATGAGGATGAGGAAGAGAATGAGGATGAGAATAGGACGTGGATGAGGATGAGGAAGAGGATAGGATGAGGATGAGGACGAGGATTTGGCAGAGGACGAGGATAGGATGAGGATAGGACGAGGATGAGGATGATGATAGGATGAGGATGAAGATGAGGATAGGATGAGGATTAGGATGAGTATGAGGATAGGATGAGGATGAGGATGAGGATGAGGATGCGGATAAGATGACGAAGAGGAGGATGAGGATGAGGATGTGGATAGGATGAGCATTAGCTAGGATTAGGATTAGGATAACGATGAGGATGAGGGTGAGGATGATAATGAGGATGAGGATGAGGATGAGGATGATAATGAGGATGAGGATGAGGATGAGGATGATAATGAGGATGAGGATGAGGATGAGGATGAGGACGCGGATGAGGATGAGGATGAGGATAGGACGAGGATGAGGATGAGGACGAGGATGTGGATGAGGATGAGGACGACAATGAGGAAGAGGATAGGATGTGTATGAGGATGAGGATACGAAGAGGATGAGGATAGGAAGAGGATGAGGATGAGGATGAGGTAGAGGAGGAGGATGAGGTAGAGGAGGAGGATGAGGATGAGTATAGGATAAGGATGAGGATTAGGACGAGGAAGAGGACGAGAGTAGGATGAGGATGAGGATGAGGATGAGGTTGAGGATGAGGATGAGGAAGAGGATGAAGATAGGTTGAGGATCAGGATGAGGACGACGATGAGGATGAGGATAGAATGTGGTTGAGGATAGGATGAGGAAGAGGAAGAGGAGGAGGATGATGATGAGGATGAGGATGAGGATGAGGATGAGGACGAGGATGTGGATGAGGATGAGGACGAGGATGAGGATAGGTTGAGGATGTGGATGAAGATGAGGATAGGATGAGGAGGACGATGAGGATAGGATAACGAGGAGGAGGATAAGGATGTGGATGAGTACGAGCCTGGGCATAATGATAGGATGAGGATGAGTAAGAGGATGAGGATGAGGATAGGATGCGGATGAGGATGAGGATAAGGATGAGGATAGGATGAGGAGGAGGATGAGGATGAGGACGAGGATGAGGATGAGGACGAGGATGAGGATGAGGACGAGGATGAGGATGAGGACGAGGATGAGGATGAGGACGAGGATGAGGATGAGGACGAGGATGAGGATGAGGACGAGGATGAGGATGAGGACGAGGATGAGGATGAGGACGAGGATGAGGATGAGGACGAGGATGAGGATGAGGACGAGGATGAGGATGAGGACGAGGATGAGGATGAGGACGAGGATGAGGATGAGGACGAGGATGAGGATGAGGACGAGGATGAGGATGAGGACGAGGATGAGGATGAGGACGAGGATGAGGATGAGGACGAGGATGAGGATGAGGATGAGGATGAGGATAGGATGAGGAGGAAGACGTGGATGAGGATGTGGATGTGGATGAGGATGAGGATGAGGATAAGGATGAGGATGTGGATGAAGATCAAGATGAGGATGAGGTTGAGGATGAGGATGGGGATGGCGAGGAGGAGGAGGATGAGGATGGGCATGAGGATGAGAATAGGAAGAGGACGACAATGAGGATGAGGATAGGATGTGTATGAGGATGAGGATAGGATGAGGATAAGGAAGAGGATGAGGATGAGGATGAGGATGAGG
>NC_032025.1:12992302-12992579 GCF_001865875.1 Lupinus angustifolius | reverse complement strand
TAGGATGAGGATGAGGATAGGATGAGGATGAGGATTAGGATGACGATGAGGATGAGGGTTAGGACGACGATGAGGATGAGGATAGGATATGGATGAGGGAAGGATAAGGAAGAGGATGTGGATGAGGATGAGGAAGAGGAGGAGGATGAGGAAGAGGATGAGGATGAGGATGAGGATAGGATGAGGATGTGGATAGGAGGAGGAGGAGGATAGGATGAGGAAGAGGATGAGGATAGGATGAGGATAGGATGAGGAGGAGGATGAGGATGAGGATGAG
>NC_032025.1:12991775-12992202 GCF_001865875.1 Lupinus angustifolius | reverse complement strand
AATGATGAGGATGAGGATGAGGATGAGGAAGAGGATGCAGAAATGATGAGGATGAGGATAGGATGAGGATGAGGATGAGGACGACAATGAGGATGATGATGATAGGATGTGGATGAGGAAGAGGATGTGGATGAGGATGAGGAAGAGGAGGAGGATGAGAATGAGGATGAGGATAAGGATAGAATGAGGATGAGGATGTGGATAGGAGGAGGACGAGGATAGGATGAGGAAGAGGATTAGGATTGGATGAGGATGAGGTTGAGGATGTGGATGAGGATGAGGACGACGATGAGTATGAGGATAGGATGTGGATGAGGATAGGATGTGGAAGAGGATGTGGATGAGGATGAGGCAGAGGAGGAGGATGAGGATGAGGATGAGGATGAGGATGAGGATGAGGATGAGGATGAGGATGAGGATGAGGATG
>NC_032025.1:12990269-12991675 GCF_001865875.1 Lupinus angustifolius | reverse complement strand
ATGAGGATGAGGAAGAGGAGGAGGATGAGGATGAGGATGAGGATTTGGATAGGAGGAGGACGAGGATAGGATGAGGAAGAGGATGAGGATTGGATGAGGATGAGGATGAGGATGAGGATAGGATGAGGATGACAATGAGGATTAGGATAGGATGTGGATGAGGTAGAGGATGAGGATAGGATGAGGATGAGCATAGAATGAGAAAGAGGATGCGGATAGGATGAGGATTAGGATGAGGATGAAGATTGGATGAGCATGAGGTTGAGGAAGATGATAGGATGAAGGTGGGGATGAGGACGAGGATTAGGAAAGGATCAGGATTAGTAGGAGGACGAGGATGAGGATAGGGTGACGACGATAATGAGGATGAGGATGCGGATGAGGATGAGGATGAGGATGAGGATGAGGATGAGGATGAGGATGAGGATGAGGATGAGGAGAGGATGAGGATGAGGATGAGGATGAGGATAGGATGAGGATGAGGATGATGACAGGATGAGGACGAGCAAGAGGATGAGGATATGATGAGCATGAGGATGAGGATGAGGAGAGGTTGAGGATAGTGTGAGGACGAGAATAAGGATGAGGAAGATGATGAGGATGCGGATGAGGATAGGATGTGGATGAGGATAGGATGAGGATGAGGATGATGATTAGGACGAGGATGAGGAAGAGGATGAGGATAGGATGAGGAAGAGGATAGGATGAGGATGTGGAAGGATGAGGATAAGATGAGGATCAAGATAAAATGAGGAAGAGGATGAGGAAGAGGATGTGGATAAGATGAGGATGAGGATAGGATGGGGATGAGGATGAGGATGAGGATAGGATGAGGACGGGAAGTAGGATGAGGATAGGATGTGGATGAGGACGAGGATGAGGACGAGGATGAGGATGAGGATGAGGATAGGATGACGAAGAGGAAGAGGAAGAGGATAGGATGAGGATGTGGAAGGATGATGATAAGATGAGGACCAGGATAGAATAAGGAAGAGGATGAGGAAGAGGATATGGATAGGGATAAGAGGAGGATGAAAATGAGGATGAGGATAGGATGAGGACGAGCATGAGGATGAGGATAGGATGAGGATGAGGATGAGATGAGGATGAGGATGAGGATGAGGATGAGGATGAGGATGAGGATGAGGATAGGATGAGGACAAGCATGAGGATGAGGATAGGATGACAATGAGGATGAGGATGAGAATGAGGATGAGGATATGATGAGAATGAGGACGTGGATAGGAAGAGGATGAGGATGAGGATGAGGATAGGAAGAGGATGAGGATGTAGATAGGATGAGGACGACGATGAGGACTAGGATGAGGATGAGGATAGGATGAGCATGAGGATGAGGATGAGGAAGAGGAAGAGGAAGAGGATAGGATGAGGATGAGGACGAGGAT
>NC_032025.1:12989867-12990169 GCF_001865875.1 Lupinus angustifolius | reverse complement strand
AGGATGAGGATGAGGATGAGGATGAGGATGAGGATGAGGATGAGGAAGAGGGTGAAAATGAGGATAGGATGATGATGAGGTTGAGGAAGAGGATGGGATGTGGATGAGGATAGGATGAGGATATGATGACAATGAGGATGAGGATGGGGATTGTTTGAGGATGAGGATCGGATGAGGATGAGGAAAAGGATGAGGATGAGTATTTGATGAGGATAAGGATGAGGATAGGAAGACGACAAGAAGTAGGATGAGGATAGGATGTGGATGAGGACGAGGATGAGGATGAGAATGACGAGAGGATG
>NC_032025.1:12985867-12989767 GCF_001865875.1 Lupinus angustifolius | reverse complement strand
AGGATGAGGATGAGGATGAGGATTATGATGAGGATGAGGATAGGATGACGAAGAGGAAGAGGAAGAGGATAGGATGAGGATGTGGAAGGATGATGATAAGATGAGGATCAGGATAGAATGAGGAAGAGGATGAGGAAGAGGATATGGATAGGGATAAGAGGAGGATGAAAATGAGGATGAGTATAGGATGAGGACGAGCATGAGGATGAGGATAGGATGAGAATGAGGATGAGGATATGATGAGAATGAGGACGTGGATAGGAAGCGGATGAGGATGAGGATTAGGATAGGAAGAGGATGAGGATGTAGTTAGGACGAGGATGAGGAGAGGATGAGGAAGAGGATGAGGATAGGATGAGGATAGGATGAGGATGGGGTTGAGGTTAGGAAGAGGGTAGGATGAGGATGATGATGAGGATGAGGATAAGGATAGGATGAGAATGAGGATAGGATGAGCACGAGCATAAGGATGAGGATAGTTTGAGGATGGGGATGAGGATAAGATGAGGAAGAGAATGAGGATGATAGGATGAGGATGAGGATAGGATGAGGAGGAGGATTGGATGAGCACGAGGTTGAGGAAGAGGATAGGATGAGGATGAGGACGAGGACGAGGATGAGGATGAGGACAAGGACGAGGATGGGTACGGGGATAGGATGAGGATGAGGATGAGGATAGGATGAGGATGAGGACGGGGATGAGGATTAGGATTGAATGTGGACGTGCATGAGGATGAGTATAGGATGAGGATGAGGATGAGGATAGGATGAAGATGAGAATGAGGATCAGGATAGGATGTGAATGAGGATGAGGAGGAGGATCAGGATGAGGATGTGGATAGGTTGAGGATGTGGATAGGATGAGGACGATCATGAGGATGTGGATAGGATGAGGAAGAGGATGAAGAAGATAACTAGGAGGAGGATGAGGATAAGGATGGGGACGAGGATAGGATGAGGATGAGGATAGTATGAGGATGAGGATTGGATGAGGATGACGTTGAAGAAGAGGATATGATGAGGATGAGGATAGAAAGAAGATGAGGATGAGGACGGGGATAGGGTGCGGATGAAAATAAGTATGAGGATAAGATGTGGACGAGGATGAGGATGATGAAAGGATGAGGACGAGGATGAGGATGAGGATGAGGATGAGGATGAGGATAGTATGAGGACGAGCAGGAGGATGTGGATAGGATGTGGATGACGATGAGGATGAGGATAGGATGTGGATGAGGATGAGGAAGAGGAATATGATGAGGAAGAGGAAGAGGATGAGGATTCGGATGAGCATGAGGATGAGGATGAGGATAGAATGAGAAAGAGGATGTGGATAGGATGAGGATGAGAATAGGATGAGGAGGAGGATTGGATGAGCACGAGGTTGAGGAAGAGGATAGGATGAGGATGAGGACGAGGACGAGGATGAGGATGAGGACAAGGACGAGGATGGGTACGGGGATAGGATGAGGATGAGGATGAGGATAGGATGAGGATGAGGACGGGGATGAGGATTAGGATTGAATGTGGACGTGCATGAGGATGAGTATAGGATGAGGATGAGGATGAGGATAGGATGAAGATGAGAATGAGGATCAGGATAGGATGTGAATGAGGATGAGGAGGAGGATCAGGATGAGGATGTGGATAGGTTGAGGATGTGGATAGGATGAGGACGATCATGAGGATGTGGATAGGATGAGGAAGAGGATGAAGAAGATAACTAGGAGGAGGATGAGGATAAGGATGGGGACGAGGATAGGATGAGGATGAGGATAGGATGAGGATGAGGACAGGATGAGGATGAGGAAGAGGATGAGGATAGGGTGCGGATGAGAATAAGTATGAGGATAAGATGTGGACGTGGACGAAGATGAGGTAGAGGATGAGGACGATGAAAGGTTGAGGACGAGGATGAGGATGAGGATGAGGATGAGGATAGGATGAGGATGAGGATGAGGATAGGATGAGGACGAGCAAGAGGATGAGGATAGGATGTGGATGAGGATAAGGATGAGGATAGGATTAATGTAAGAACTAAAGAGATCAACGTGGATCCTCCCTTAGACCGTGGTTTTCCTTGAGCTCTTCATTAAGACTTATGCAATTAAAAGCCTTCTCCTCATGCTTAGTGCCATTTGCACTTGTTTCCATGATGGAGAATATGAGTTACCGAAGTGCTTCATTGATGTTTGGTCCCAATGGCAAGAGACTAGCACCTAGGTTCACCTAACCTATACTCACTTACTACAGCACACAACCCAGACTACTTAGATTATAGACTCAAATTATGTCCTAGTCTAGATATGACCAAATGAGTATAAGGCATGTTGATTGTTGAGACATCTTCAAGCTTTGATAGAACCTTGTCTTCATCAAAACATAGGCAAAGACATGCTAGTGCCATCCTTGAAACTTCGCACTTTCAAGGATGAGGATGAGGATGATGATATGATGAGGATGAGGAGGAGGATGAGGATGGGGATAGGATGAGGATAGGATGAGCATTAGGGCAGGATGAGGATGAGGATAGGATTTGGATGAGGATAGGATTATGATGAGGATGAGGATGATGAGGATGAGGATATGATGAGGATGAGGTTGAGGATAGGATGAGGACGAGGTTGAGGATAGGATGAGGATGAAAAGGAGGAGGAGGGGGGCGAGGATGAGGATGAAGATGAAGATTAGGAGTAGGATGAGGATGAGGATGAATATGAGGAACATGAGGATGAGGAAGAGGTTGAGGATGAGAATAGGATGAGGATGAGAATGAGGATGTGGACGAGGACATGATGAGGATGAGGTTGACGATAGGATGAGGATGACAAGGAAGAGGAGGGGGATTAGGATGAGGATGAGGATGAAGATGAGGAGTAGGATGAGGATGAGGATGAGGATGAGGATGAAGATGAGGACGAGGATAGGATTAGGATGAGGATAGGATTGGGATGACGATGAGTATGAGGAAGATGATGATGAGGAAGACGATGAGGATAAGGATAGGATGAGGATGAGAATAAGGATGAGGATCTGGACGACAACATGATGTGGATAGCATGGATGAGGTCGAGGATATGATGGATGAGGTCGAGGATAGGATGAGGATGACAAGGAGGAGGAGGATGAGGATAATGAGGATGAGGATGAGGATGAATATGAGGACGAGGATAGGATGAGGATGAGGATATGATTAGGATGAGGATTAGGATTAGGATAGAATAAGGATAAAGATTAGCATGATGATGAGGATAGAATTAGGATGAGGATGTGGGTAGGACGAGGATGACGATTAGATCAGGATCAGGATGAGGATAATTTGAGGATGAGGATAGGATGAGCATGAGGAAGAGGATGAGGATGAGGAGGAGCAGGAGCAGGAGGAGCAAGAGGATAAGGAGGAGGAGGAGCATAAGGATGAGGGATTTATGAGGATGAGGAGGAGGAGGAGGAGGAGGAGGAGGAGGATGATGAAGATAGGATGAGGAGGAGGATGTGGATGAGGATAGTATGAGGATGAGGATATGATGAGGATGAGTATGAGGATTGTTAGGTATCTGTGGCCTAGGAACACTAGAAGGGAGGGGGTGGAATAGGTGTAGCGGTTATCGATCATCGCTTCTTGAACCAAAACCCAACTACTGGAAACAACCCAGTTAATCGATGAACAACAAGGTTTAAGCGATTAACTATTGCACAGAACAGAATGATCAGACAGACAATTGGCATAGTAATTAAAACAGAATTGAACAGAATACATATATTTTTACGCACAATTATTAAGCATATGGCGGTAAACAAATATCCAAAATTTCAATTACAGATTCAAATTACAACAGCAAGAAACTTAAAGAAGATAAAGAGAGAAAGAATAGTGCACAAGGGATTTTTATCCTGGTT
>NC_032025.1:12984722-12985767 GCF_001865875.1 Lupinus angustifolius | reverse complement strand
GCTATCATCGACCAATATTTCCCATCTTTATATCTAAAGTTCGCGTAATACTCCCTAACTAGAGCAGGGTAAATATTACCTTTCAATTCCAAGAAGGGGACAACCCCTTGAGCTTGCAAGCCATGCGGAAACTCAAAGTTCTATTCCGCTAGCCAAGTCACATTCGCAAAATGAATATACGTAGGTTTTCTTCCCTGAAATTTCGGCAACCGAGTATCTTGTAGAATCAATGAGTAGTATGGGTCCCTGTAGTTCTGCCTTGGTTGGGAAGGTGGCACGACTTATGGACCACGCGGTGGATGTTGCTCGGTTGCTTTGATTGTCTTTCCAAGTCCTCTGTCCATAGCAATTAAACACTGAATCGTGATGAAGGTTTAGAGGAAGGTTGAGGGAAACCTAGGGTAAGGTTTTCAATTTGGGGAAAAATGAATTTCTTGGAAGTACGAGATGAGGAAGACAATTTATGGAGTGGAAATGTAGTGGAGTGACACTATTTAGGGCTAGGATGAAGCTTAGGATGATGTTGGACTTGTTCCTCTGAGATTGGAGAGAATAGGGGATGAATGGGGTTTTGAAAAATGTCCAAAAACGCTTCTATTTTTGATATACTGATGTCGTTAATTGATTAACAACATCTCTTAGTCAATTAACCCGAGTTAAAAATGCCAGTCTTAAAAATTTTGGCCCAGGTAATCGATTAACTGATTTACTTAATCGATTAAATGCATCAGTTGCAGCGTTTTGGATGTTTTAAAGCATGCATGGATTTCAAACTTAATTGGCTAATTGATTTTAAGCTATCACATATATTTAAAGCTTTTAAGCATATAATCATGGATTATACAAGGAATCATAAGCATTCAATCATTATATACAAAGCATTCAAAGGGATCATGCAAGACAATCACAAAATGATTAATCAAGATATTTTTCATCAAGGATTCCTAGTTCTCTTCGAAGAACATAGAAAGTATCTCGTGAGAGGGGCTTGGTGAAAATATCTGCTAATTGTTTAGATGTTTCAACAAATTCCAATATACAATCA
>NC_032025.1:12984130-12984622 GCF_001865875.1 Lupinus angustifolius | reverse complement strand
ATCCAGACTACACAAAAACACGTTAAACAGCAAGGTATACTAAGCACAATAATGCTTAAAATATGACAAGATAAAGACTCAAAGATTAACCCTTTTACTAACCACTTAAGCCATCAAGATTCAAATGAGTTAATCAATATCAGTATACAAATAATTTATTTCTATCAATATCTAATGCATGAGCATATGAGCAAGTTAAGAATGGATACAAAATTATGCAGAAACAATAAGCATAAAACAACAATTAAACCAGCATAATCTCTCTTCTCACGCATGCAACTCTCTTGCAAAAACACATTAAAAAACGTATGCAACATGCTTTCTAAACAACCCTATACAATAGAATGTAATGCTATGGTTTTCTGAATAATGCCTTGTATTTATAACATAGAGAATAGGCGGTTACATTCGTTGCAAAACAGTTCAAACATATTTCAGTTATAACAAATAACAGACTAGTTAATTGATTAAGGCTTCTCTTTAATCGATTAA
>NC_032025.1:12980175-12984030 GCF_001865875.1 Lupinus angustifolius | reverse complement strand
TTGTAAACCCCTAACCAGACCACATTACAAGCCCGAAAAGTCCTTGTTGAGATTCAATTGTTTGAGATACACACCACGGGTACCAAATAACTGACTCCAAAATAAATTCAAAATATTTTTTCTTTAAAACAATCTATGCATGACGTGATCAATACACAAATTCTCTTAATGAAATTTATAAATCCCGTTAGATCGAAAACCCGAAAGGGCAGTCTAAGTAGAACTTATGGGCAAAAGAAAAAGAAAAATGGAAGGTCTCTTAAGAACATTAAGGCCATAAGTGAATACTGGGGCAAATTTTTGGGAGACCAAAATTTAAGTCAATACTGGGACAATGTTTGGATGGTCAATGATTGTATAGTGGTAGTCTAACATGTTTCGTTATTTAAAAACTATCCACACCACTCCAAAGCTAAACACAATTATATTTCTTCAATCGTATATGAGTTAAAATCTTTTATTTGCATGGACTGTTTTCATTAAACTTGTGCTATCTTAAGAATTTTAAGCATTTCGGCTTGACTAATATTCGAAAAGAGAAAATACTTTACAGCTGAAAGACAAAGCTAATCGTCGTCTTCTAGCATGAACAAACAACGTCGTTCCCTGCAAATAGCAATTTACAAGCAAATGTTGAGCATGGGACAATGCAATACAGATGAATACCTATTACAACTCAATCTGATTTTAAAAATATTATAGAGTTACCAAACATGAACATTTCATAGCATGCATCAATAATAGTCATTTGCATTTATACAAAAATGAAAACAAAAATATGGCATTCCATATTCATACACCTAGTGTCATCCAAATTCCGGCAGTACACCGACTTGCATCTTTGGTTTCACCCTTTTCATTCCATGTTCCGATAGTACACCGACATGCGTTCATGGTCCTTAATCTAGTGTCATCCAAATTCCGTTAGTACACCGACCTGTGTCTTTGGTTTCACCATTTTCATTCCAAGTTCCGGCAGTACACCGACCTGCGTTCTTGGTCCTTAACCTAGTGTCAGCCAAATTCCGGCAGTACACCGACCTGCGTCTTTGGTTTCACCATTTCCCTTCCAAGTTCCAGCAGTACACCAACCTGCGTTCTTGCTCCTTAACCTAGTGTCATCCAAATTCTGGCAGTACACCGACCTGCGTCTTTGGTTTCACCCTTTTCATTCCAAGTTCCGACAATATACCGACCCACGTTCTTGATCCTTAACCTAATGTCATCCAAATTTCAGCACTACACCAACCTGCGTCTTTGGTTTCACTATTTTCACTCCAAATTCCGGTAGTTCACCGACCTGCGTCTTTGGTTCATATCCATAAAACGCAGACCATCTTGAAGATAGTTCAACTCACAAAAGAAAGTTTGATATTTTCGAGCACTAAGATTTAGCCAATTGGGCTTCTTCTGAGCCTCAACAAAATTAGCATTCATTTCTTTACTAGTCACTTATCATGGTATCCCTCAAACCTCAGTTTGCTTGCTATCATATAACCAACTAGTTTAGAGGGGCAGTTGTGAATATCCATTTTTGTCCGGCCCGCAAAAAGCCCAAACATTATATATTTTTTAAAATAAATAATTTTTAAAAATAAATCAATTAAATTAATGAGTTTCCAAACATAAATGTGTATATAAACTTGCATCTTTTTCTCAAAAGAAATATAATCAAACTCAAAAAAAACTAAATCCAAGTGGAAACGGGCTTCTAGAAACCCATACAATTTTATCTTAAAATAAGAAAAAGAAATGGTTAATAAATATTTTTATTATTATTATTATTTTTTGAAATTTCAATTTTAAATAAATAATAAACAATTAAAATTATTTTTATTAATTTCTGTCATTTATTTCGAATTTAATAAAATAAATAATTAATATGTCAAATATCCTCATTTGAATTTTAAATAAACAATAAAATATTTTAATTTTTCGAAAATATAATGTGAAATAATGAAAACTTATTCAAAGATATTTTTTATTATTTAATTCGGATATATAAAAATAAATAAATGCATAAATGAATTTAAAAAAATTAATAAAAAATAAAAAAAATTAATTAAAATATTACCAAGTCAAATCTAAGTTGGCAATGGGTTTTGATATCCCAATAAAAGGGGGAGTGTGTGGTTTGATAACAAAAATTAGTTTAGACTTTTTAGGATTAGGTTAGGCTTACATTTAGTATAAATAGGTTAGTTTAATTAGTGTTAAGGGGTTCCAAAAAAAGCTAAGAAAAATCCAAAAAAGAGAGAGAGAGAGAAAGAAACTAGAAAAAGTAAGAGAAAGGGAGAAAATTTTCAAAGAAGAAGTGATTCAATGAAACCAGCCACACGTTAGACACCGTGAACTCTTCTTCTGGCCAATCACACAGCGCCGTATGGCATACTGGTCAACGAGTTCTTTTGACCACCAACGGCGGCCAATCATCACACGACACGTTGAAAGGTGCATGGCTGCAAGCGTGAACGTGTTACACTGGATCCAGTACTCCTTTTGGCCAGCGTGTGATCAAGTGCGGTTGTGTGTAACGTAGACACCGTGAACCCACTGATCCAACGAACACGATTATGACATGTAGGGTGCATACCTTCCCTCCATACACATGACTGTAGAGGATCCATTCCCCAGACTCCTATCCGGTACGTGAAGGTGCACTATAGACGCAATACACCCTTCGGACTCTGCGAATCAGGATCTGCCAGGTGTCATATTTCCTGCAGCAAATTTTACAGCCACTCCTTGCACGACACGTGAACGTTTACTTTGTTCCTTGTTACGATGGACCAAAACCCATCCAGGTATGTAATTTCTTAATATCTTCTTATTCTAGAGGCATTTTTTTATTTCTTTTAAAAATGATAATACTTATATTTCACCAATAATAATTTATTATTTTTTGTGACAGTAATAAAAATACAAAAATTTATAAAATAAATATTAATTTTATTTATGCCTAAATATTAAAAAAAACTGTAAACATCTATTTAATGTAACTTCTAATTAAATACTTTTTATAGCTTATTTGTTTTATTTTTTTTTCTCCTTACTGTAATTAAATAAAAAAATTGTCATTTGCACAAATTCAGAATATTATCCTAGTTTAAAATTATTTTAATAAAATTTGTGTGATTTGAAATAATTTTATATAGCGTTTTTTATAGCAAAAAAAACTTTTTGGGATTAATCAAAGCATGGAGGCAGGCAATCATAACATCTCTTGTCCTGATATCATCCTTGAACGGTCGCGTTACGACGCTTCTTTTCACTCGATTAATCCCTAAATTAATAACAAAAAATAAAAAAATATATTATAATTATTTTCAAACCTTTTTAAAATGGATGCGGTGCGAACATTAGTTTCTGCTGCTTCATCCCTTTTAAGGAGTTAATTATTTTTACCAACAAACCTTTCTAAAATTAGAACTACGTAAGTCTTGATTTCCTAAAATGTTCAGGAATACGTAGGAGCAAGTAACAATATCTGATATGAATCCACCAAGGCCCATCAATGAGGAAGAGCTAAGTGGGCTAGGAGGGCCCATGACCCAGTCTAGAACCAAGAAAGCACACCAAACTCTCAACCTATTAGTGGAAGAAATGATCAAGTCAACAAAGCCCAACAAGGAAATCAGGCCCTTTCTTATCAAGGTTCTCTTCCTTGTGGCGAAATACATTAGGCTTATCAAGCAATCAAGCTTGTGGCGCCTTCATCTTCCTATCTAATCCACCTTCTTCTATCAACTTTAACCATAAACCATACACGACTAAAACAATCCCCTCACATACAACCAACAACAAATACCCATACACAATTCCCTTAACAATCCACAAACTCACTCAACCTTCATC
>NC_032025.1:12979441-12980075 GCF_001865875.1 Lupinus angustifolius | reverse complement strand
GTAGCAGGGAATGTTTGTTCCCTAATTATTGATGGAGGCAGTTGTGCCAATATGGTGAGCACTAGGTTGGTTTCTAAACTCAACCTTGTGACGAGGACCCACCCAACCCCTTACCGACTACAATGGTTAAGTGAGGTTGGAGAAATGATCGTCAACCAACAGACGGAGGTTCCCTTCTCTATAGGGAAATATGATGATCCCATACTATGTGATGTGGTAGTGATGGAGGCCAGCCATATGCTGCTTGGAAGGCCTTGGCAATATGATAGGAGAGCCATGCATGATGGGTTCTCTAACAAATATACATTGTAATAAAAAAATTGTATTATCAACCTTGTCCCCAAGGCAAGTTGGTGAAGATCAAAGAAAATTAAAGGAAAAAATGGATCGAGAAAAAAAAGAAGAAAAATAAAAAAAGAGAAATGATCCACACAAAAAAAGTGAAAATGAAAAAAATGAAAAACAAATGAAAAGATAAAAAGTTTGATGGCTTCCAAAGGGGAAGTAAAGGGTGCTTTAACATCTAGGCAACCCCTTTACCTACTCATTGGTCAACATTTCTGTTAAAGTACTAACTCTAATATTGTTGTACCTGATTATGTAAAACGTTTTCTGCAGGAATTTGAGGATATAT
>NC_032025.1:12973749-12979341 GCF_001865875.1 Lupinus angustifolius | reverse complement strand
TGGGTTGTATGAGTGGTTAGTTATGCCTTTTGGGTAAACTAATGCACCCAACACATTTATGAGATTAATGAACCGTGTTTTAAAAGAATTTTTGGGAAAATTTGTGGTAGTATATTTTGATGACATATTAATATAAAGTAAAAATTTAAATGAACACTTTGAACATATTAGACATGTCTTACTTGTGTTAAGAAGAGAAAAATTGTATGCTAATATTGAGAAATGTACTTTCTGTGTGGACCATGTGATATTCTTGGTCTTTTTGATTAATGCCCAAGGGGTCCACGTTGATAAAGAAAAGATTAAGGCCATCTAGGATTGGCCCACCCCCAAAACTGTAACTGATGTTAGGAGCTTCCATGGCTTGGCTAGTTTCTACCGACGCTTTGAAACACTTGACCTCCCTGCTCCTAGTGGTGTTTTCCATGGGCTTCTTCCCTTGGGAAGAGCTCACGACCTCCTTTGGAATGGGCCTCTGCTTCTTGGGCTTGTTGGAAGAGTATCTGGTTTTCCTCCTTTGTAGTTGTTGTTCTACCTTCATGGATTTTTGGATTTAATTTTAAATAATTTTAGGGTATTTAAATCACAAAATTGGAAAGGTTATCGTTTAATTACAGGCGGACAAGGTGCTAATACCTTCCTCGATCCGTAATCGAGTCCCGAACCTGGATATCAAAAATCCAAAAGCCCAATGTGACTGGGCTTTAAAGATTTTTCTACATTTTTAACCATAAAATGTAGTGGCGACTATAACAGGTCACGTAGTCATGCACTACGTGTAATAGAAACAACCACATAGGGCATAATTGGAATTTCATGTTAGATTTGAGTGAACAACTAATACTTTGCATCAATAACATCCTAAAATCAAACGACATAGCCACAAAAAGTTTCACACCAAAATTCAAAGCCTAACTGATTTAACTGAACAAGAAAAATTCAAAATAAAACATCAAGAATAGAAAAGAAATGGAAAAAAGGGATTTTCTTTGATTTTCAAGATGGAGTTTTCAGATGTAGTATGAAAAGTCAGATAGATTGGATTTTTCTATCCCACATGCATAAAACATTTGTCCAATTTTGATAAGCAATTCAAAAGTTATGCCAAAAATATAATTTATCAAAATTCTAGGCAAAGAGCTTGAATTTTCCCTAGCGATGCACTACATGCAACAGTAACAACTAGACAGGGCAAAAATGTGCTTTCGTGTTGAATTTGAGTATACAACCAAAACTTTGCCTAAATAGCATCCTAAAATCGTAGGAAAAACCCACAAATAGGTTCCAGCCCGAATTTCACAGAGTCATGCACTACGTGCAATAGTAACAACCATAGAGTAAATAATTGGTAATTCATGTTATATTTGAGTGAAGAACCAAAACTTTTCATCCATAACATCCTAAAATCATAGTACAAAACCACAAAAAGTTTCAAACCAAAATTCAAAGCCTAACTGATTTAACTGAACAAGACAAATTCAAGACAAATTCAAAATAATACTTCGAAAATAGAAATGAATTGAAAACGGTTTTTTTTTGTGTTTTCAGGAAGGAGTTTTCAGGCGTAGTATAGAAAATGATAAAGAATGAATTTTTCTACCCCAAATGCATACAACATTTGTCCAATTCTGATAAATAGTTCAAAAGTAATTTCAAAAATATAATTTATCAAACTTATAAGCCAAGATTACAAATTTCCTTAGTGACGCACTACATGCAACAGTTACAACCAGACACGGAAAAAATGTTATTTCGTGTTAATATTGATTATACGACCAATACTTCGCCTAATTAACATCCTAAAATCATAGGAAACATCCACAAAAAGGTTCAAGCCCGAATATCATTGAGTCATGCACTACATGCAATAGTAACAATAATAGAGGAAAGAATTGGAAATTCATGTTATATTTGAGTGAACAACCAAAACTTTTCATCCATAACATCCTAAAATCACATTACACAACCACTAAAAGTTTCAAACAAAAATATAAAGCCTAACTGAGTTAACTTAACAAGAAAATTTGATGACAAATTCAAAATAAAACTTCAAAAATAGAAAAGAAATGAAAAAGGGGGTCTTGTTTTGTGTTTTAAGGAAGGAGTTTTCAGACGTAGTATAGAAAATGATAATGAATGAATTTTTCTACCCCAAATAGATACATCATTTGTCCAATTCTGATAAATAGTTCAAAAGTAATGTCAAAAATATAAGTCATCAAAATTCTATGAAAATGCCTGAATTTCCCTAGGGACGCACTACATGCAACATTTACAACCAAACAGGGGAAAATGTAAATTCGTGTTAAATGTGAGTATACAACAAAAACTTTGCCTAAATAACATCCTAAAATCATAGGAAACAACCACAAAAAGGATCAAGCCCGAATTTCCCCTAGTCATGCATACGTGCAACAGAAACAACCATAGAGGGAAGAATTGGAAATTCATCTTATATTTGATTGAACAACTAATACTTAGCATCACTAACATCCTAAAATTACAAGACGCATCCACAAAAAGTTTCATGCCAAAATCCAAAGGCTAACTGATTTAAGTGAACAAGAAATATTCAAAATAAAACTTCAAAAATATAAAAGAAATGGAAAACAAGGTTTTTTTGAATTTTCCGGAAGGAGTTTTCATATGTAGTATGAAAATTCTGATTAAATGGATTTTTCTACCCCAAATGCATAAAACATTTGTCCAATTCTGATAAATAGTTCAAAAGTTATGCCAAAATATAGTTTATCGAAATTTTATTCAAAGAGTCCGAATTTCTCGTAAAAAATAATTTATCGTGTTAAATTTGAGCATACAAATTTTGTTTTGCCTCAATAACATCCTAAAATCATAGGAAACACCAAGAAAAAGGATACAACCCGAATTTGCCATAGTCATGCACTAAATGCAACATAAACAACCATTGAGGGCAGAATTGAAAATTCATGTGATATTTGAGTGAACAACTAATACTTTGCATCAATAACATCCTAAAAATCACAACACACAGCCAAAAAAAGTTCCATAAAAAATTCAAAGTCTAATTAATTTATTTAATTTATCAAAATTCTATGCAAAAAGCCCGAATTTCCCCTACTTACACACTACTTGCAACATTAAAAACCAGACAGGGCAAGAATGTAAATTCTTGTTAAATTTGAGTATACTACCAAAACTTTGCTTAAATAACATCCTAAAATCATAGGAAACAGCCATAAAAAGGTTCATGCCCAAATTTTCCCGAGTCATGTACAACGTGCAACAGTAACAACCATAAAGGAAATAATTGGAAATTCATGTTATATTTGAGTGAACAGTCAAATCTTTTCATCCATAACATCCTAAAATCATAGGATACAACAACCAAAAGTTTCAAGCCAAAATTCAAAGCCTAAAACTGAACAAGAAAAAGGCATGACAAATTCAAAATAAAACTTCAAAAGTAGAAAAGAAACGGAACAAGGGATTTTTTAGATTTTCGGGAAGGATTTTTCAGACCTAGTATGAAAAGTCAGATAGAATGGATTTTTCTACCCAAAGTGCATACAAATTTTGTCCAATTCTGATAAACAGGTCAAAAGTTATGCCAAAAATATAATTTAACAAAATTATATGTAAAAAGCCCGAATTTCCCCTAGTGACACACTACATGCAACATTAACAACCAGACAAGGCTAAAATGTAAAATTATGTTAAATTTGAGTATACAACCAAAACACTGCCTTAATAACATCCTAAAATCATAGGAAACAACCACAAAAAGGTTCAAGCCCAAATTTTCCTGAGTCATGTACAACGTGCAACATTAACAACTCTTCGCCACCTGGGGCTATATTATGTTCCAAGGGTTGGGCATCTCGCTGATTAAAGTGATATGTGAGCTGGGTTCAGAACGTCGTGAGACAGTTTGGTCCATATCCGGTGTGGGCGTTAGATCATTGAGAGACCGTAAAGGAAATAATTGGAAATTCTTGTTATATTTGAGTGAACAGCCAAAACTTTTCATCCATAACATCCTAAAATCACAAGATACAACACCAAAAAATTTCAAGCCAAAATTCATAGCCTAACTTATTTAACTAAACAAGAAAAATTCAAGAAAAATTCAAAATAAAACTTCAAAAGTAGAAAAGAAATGGAAAAGGGTTTTTTTTTGGATTTTCAGGAAGGATTTTTCAGACGTAGTATGAAAAGTCAGATATAATGGATTTTTCTACCCCAAGTGCATACAAATTTTGCCTAAATAACATCCTAAAATCATAGGAAACAGCCACGAAAAGGTTCAAAGCACGAATTTCCCTAAATCATGCACTACGAGCAATAGTAACAACCATAGAGGAAAGAATTGGAAATTCATGTTATATTTGAGTCAACAACCAAACATTTTCATCCATAATATCCTAAAATCATAGGGCACAACCACAAAAAGTTTCAAGACAAAATTCAAAGTCTAACTAAATTAACTAAACAAGAAAAATTCAAAATAAAACCTAAAAAATAGAAAAGAAATGAAAAAAGGTTTTTTTTTTTGTTTTTAGGAAGGAGTTTTCAGACATAGTATAAAATTCATAAAGAATGAATTTTTCTACCCCAAATGCATACAAAATTTTTCAAATTCTAAAAAACAGTTCAAAAGTTATGCCAAAAAATAATTTATCAAAATTCTATGTATAGAGCCCGAATTTCCCCAAGTGACGCACTACATGCAACATTAACAAACAGACAGGGCAAAAATGTAAATTCCTCTTAAAATTGAGTATACATCCAAAACTTTGCCTAAATAACATCCTAAATTCATAGGAAACAACCACAAAAATGTTTAAGCTTGAATTTCTTCGAGTCATCCACTACGTGCAACACTAACAACAACAGAGGGCAAAATTGGAAATTCATGTTATATTTGAGTGAACAACA
Organism: Lupinus angustifolius; assembly: GCF_001865875.1. NCBI lineage: Eukaryota > Viridiplantae > Streptophyta > Magnoliopsida > Fabales > Fabaceae > Lupinus > Lupinus angustifolius. Next base: position 12,974,424 of record NC_032025.1, on the reverse strand, counting down.
AAAACTTATCATAAATATCATCCTAAAATCACATGACACAACCACAAAAAATTTCAAGCCAAAATTCAAAGCCAACTAATTTAAGTGAACAATAAAAATTCAAAATAAAACTTCAAAAATAGAAAACAAAGAGAAAAAGTTTTTTTTTTTCGATTTTCCGGAAGGAGTTTTCATACGTAGTATGAAAAGTCTGATAGAAGGCATTTTTCTACCCCAAATGGATACAACATTTGTCCAATTTTGTGAAACATTTCAAAAGTTATGCCAAAAATATAATTTATCAAAATTCTATGCAAAGAGCCCGAATTTCCCCTAGTGACGCACTACATGCAATAGTAACAACAATACATGAGAAAATGTGAATTTGTGTTAAATTTGAGTATACAACCAAATATTTGCCTAAATAACAGCATAAAATCATAGGAAACATCCACAAAAAGGTTCAAGCCCAAATTTTCCCTAGTCATGCACTACGTGTAACAATAACAACCCCAGAGGGAAGAATTGTACATCCATGTTATATTTGAGTGAACAAACAAAACTTTGCATCAATAACATGCTAAAATCACAGGATACAACCACAAAAAGTTTCCACTAAAATTTAAAGCCTAACTGATTTAAGTGAACAAGAAAAATGCAAGATAAATTGAAAATAAAACTTCAAAAGTAGAAAAG
>NC_032025.1:12972580-12973649 GCF_001865875.1 Lupinus angustifolius | reverse complement strand
AGTAGGCATGGGAATAGATGAAGAAGACTCAATATAAAACTCAGAAGTTTATTGTTCAGTAGGGTTGGCAGAGGCATTCACATTTGGATCACTAGGTGCAACTTGTCTATCACTTTGATGCTTATAGAGTTTATCAATGGGATCTCGGAAGAAGCCAATTTTGCGGATCACATCCACATTAATCTTACTACCTCGTGCATCAAGTGTGACTTGGGATTCACCAGTAGTGAATACATCAAAATGCTCAAGAATATTGGTTATGAAGATTGCATAGGGCAGAGGGCTGTGAGATTCTCGAACAGACCACATATGTCTCATTACTGTGTTAGCCCAATTGATTAAATGGTTATGCTTAAGAGCCTATATCAATTTCAGTTCCATGTCATTTATTTGAGAATGAAGTGAATATTTTGGAAGAATGACTTAGCTCAAAAAGTAATGAAGCAAGCGATCTTCGAGATTGAGATTTCCTACAGCAAGGATATCTTTGCTCTTTACAGTTTCACCTAGCGCCATTTACTTACGCATTTCAATTTCCCTCTTAGAGAATCTACACATAGACTAGTAGAAATCTTTTCTATCATAATTATCCCAATCGCATGCAAGATCGAAATCTTTGATTCTACCTTGAAAAGGTATGTTACCACAAATTGAACTAAAGGTCTTAATATCCAAAATAATTTATTTTCCTTTAAAATAGGATGTAAGACGATTCTTCCTAAAGTTCCACTTTACAGTAAAACACTTTAACAAGTTCAGGATAATAGGTTTTTTGATTCCTCACAGAAATCAAAATGATCGTGTTGCCGTAGAAGAGTAGGGAAATGAAAATCTTCAAACTCAAAATTAATGACATTACCATATTTAGGAGCGAAAATGGAGCGTCCAAGAAAATGCTTTGAGAATGTTTTGCGTTAAACTTCACTGCTTCTTAGCTCTTGATGATGATGGCATGAATTTGCGGTTTTTGAAGGGTTAGGTTTTGAATTTTGAGAGATTTGGGTATTTTTTATTGGAGCCACTAAACATGAAATCTATGGAATAGAAGTGTTTAGAATTGAAAATGTGA
>NC_032025.1:12972087-12972480 GCF_001865875.1 Lupinus angustifolius | reverse complement strand
CAAAAATCACACAAATCAGATAAAAAATGAGGTTTTTAGGAAAACTCTAGGTTGAACTAAAATAATGCTCAAAGTAATCGGTTACTCACAGTGAGTAATCGGTTACTCACAGTGAATAATCGGTTACTCAACACAAAATAATTCCCAGATTTCAAACATACACCTTTGGTAATCGATTACACGGGTGGGTAATCGGTTACTGAAGATTCCTGCTCAATGTTGTAATTGGTTACTCTCTAGAGTAATCGGTTACCGAACCTTGAATTTGAATTTTCAGGCATACCTCATGCCTGGTAATCGGTTACTCATTACATGTAATCGATTACATATCCAATAAGTTGAAAATTATGAAAATATTTAAGCAATTTTAAATACAAGTAGGCATATTATAAG
>NC_032025.1:12971675-12971987 GCF_001865875.1 Lupinus angustifolius | reverse complement strand
CCAAGGGTTTAGTGAATATATCTGCTAGTTGGTCATGAGTATCAACAAATTCTATAGATACATCTTTCTTTGGGACTTGGTCCCTAAGGAAATGATGTCTTATATCTATGTGTTTGGTTATAGAATGCATTACTGGATTCTTTGTGAGATTTATAGCACTCGTATTGTCACTATTTAGGGGTATGCAGCCTAAGTGCAAGCCAGAATCTCACAATTATTGTTTAAGCCACAACACTTGGACACAACAATTACCCGACGCTAAGTATTCTACCTCAACAGTACTTAGAGCAACACATGCTTGTTTCTTGCGTG
>NC_032025.1:12970733-12971575 GCF_001865875.1 Lupinus angustifolius | reverse complement strand
AGACCAATGCATTTCCTAATATATGACAAGTACCACTTGAACTTTTTCTCTCAGTTTTGCATCCAACAAAATTTGAATCTGAATATCCAACCAAATCACATATACTTCCTTTTGGATACCATAATCCAACATCATTTGTACCTTTTAGATATTTAATGATTTTTTTGACAACAACTAAATGTGACTCTTTCGGTTTAGATTGATGATATGTTCCAAAAATGCCTAAATTTCATACACTTTTGATACCAACTTAATTCAACACTCTTTGGATAGAATATCACAATCTTGTATATATGCTTTGTGTATTTCTTTGTATTATATTTTTGTAGGGTTTTGATGAAAAAGAGAAGAATTAATCAAATGCAAATACAATGCTCAAAAGAGGCCAATGTATGTGCTTAGCCTTAAGCATGACTCAACCAGACTTTGCCTATGTGGAAAAAAAATGGAGTTAACTTGAAGCTGCTGACTAAGCAGCTTAGCTTGAACCATGCCCATGCCTAGTTTACCTGGACCCAATCTAGAACAGTCAGAACACAAGCCTGACACAAGCCAACATACTCAAGCAGACAGCTTAGCAGAGCACCTGGACCATGCAACTTGGAACCACACACTTGACTAGATAAGCAAGCACCATGCCACATCACCATCAGCACAGTCAAAGTTGTTGAAGTAGCCAGTTGAGTGGTGCCACATGAGCGCTTAGCATTTGCCCCTAGCAACTTGGTCAAGTTGACTTAGTCACTAAGCAACTGTGACATCATGCATGACCTCACTCCAAGTAGCCTCCATAGGCTTTTCAGAGATAGCTCACAATAGCTGGGCCATTATTTCACAACTAG
>NC_032025.1:12970392-12970633 GCF_001865875.1 Lupinus angustifolius | reverse complement strand
TTATAACTTTATTGCTTTATTTATTTCTGCTTTACTAACCTTCCATAATGAACTAGTTTGGTTAATAAAGGAAAACGAAAATACATATCACTCATTATCACTTGTGTTAAATTGCTAAATTCATACCATTATGTCGGTGTTGGATTTTATTCCAACGAAGCCGAGATGGTATGAAATTGTTAATAATTCAATAAAGCTAAGTTTTTGATTAAAGGAACATTCTTGAAACCATTATACCGTC
>NC_032025.1:12965392-12970292 GCF_001865875.1 Lupinus angustifolius | reverse complement strand
GCTATATTATTAATAATCTTGTACAAAAATCTTTTTCTTCACTTTTGTACAAAAAAATTTGAATTTGTACAAAAATATAAATTACAAATTTATTAAATTCATGTCCTTTTCTTACCAATCTTTCTTCAGAAATAGAGAGATTTCCTTTTTATTGTTTTATTTTAGGAAAGTGGATCAAGATATCAATATCCAAATTGAAATAGGTAATTTCATAAAGGAGTTTCAACAGAAGCTCAACATTGTGCACCAAAAGTTATAAAACTACCAAAACAATTGGAGGAACAACACTTATGGTGTCATGGTTGTGCCAACCTATAGTCAGTCTATTTCATCAATAACTACTCAGCATCTCACCAATCTCAAAATAAACTGGAGGAAATACTAAAGCAATTCATGCAGACAACCATCAAGCATCAACAAATCATAGACGATACTATTAAGATTATGGGGACTCAAATTAGATGCATAGCTGATCATCACTCAGTTATTTCATAGCATTGCAAGAGTATCACAACCAGAAGTGAAAAAACGGTGGGAGAGGTTATTGAGAAAGAAAAAGGAAAGTCCAAGAAGGAAAATAGATTTACAAGAAACTAGTGGGCAACATAAGGAAGAAAAACAATACTCGCTAGTTTAGAAAAAAATACCCTATCCCACAGCTCCATCAAAAGCCAAGAAGGATGAACAATTATCTCGGTTTATTGAAAAATTCAAATAATTACAAATGAAAATTCCATTCTCCAAAGCCTTGGAACAAATGGCTACCTATTCCAAGTTCATGAACGAACTGCTATCAAAGAAGAGGAGCAACTAGGAGAAANTATCCCACAGCTCCATCAAAAGCCAAGAAGGATGAACAATTATCTCGGTTTATTGAAAAATTCAAATCATTACAAATGAAAATTCCATTCTCCAAAGCCTTGGAACAAATGGCTACCTATTCCAAGTTCATGAACAAACTGCTATCAAAGAAGAGGAGCAACTAGGAGAAATAAGTTATCCAACTCAATGCAACTTGCAGTGCAATCCTTCAAACTAACATCTCTCATAAGCTAAAAGATCCAGAAAGTGTAACTATTCCAATCACAATTGGGGAAGTTTCCTTAGGCAAAGCACTTGTCGATCTCGGGGCAAGTGTGAGCCTAATGCCACTTTCAATGATAAGGAGAATAGGAGGGTTGCAACTAAAACCAAGAAGGTTGTCCTTGCAACTAGCTGACATATCCATTAAATATCCGGAAGGAGTTGCAGAAGATGTGTTGGTAAGAGTGGATAAATTCCTGATCCCTGTAAAATTTGATGTAATTAACATTCCGGAGATGTGGAAATCCCACTCATTCTGGGACGTCCATTCATGAGAACAACAAAAATGGGGATAGACATGGAAAATGGAAACTGATAGTTCGAGTAGAAAATGATGAAATTCAGTTTGACATTTTCAAAGAAATGCCTCACCCAAGAGATAAGGGGCAATGTTTCCAGATCGATATTCTTGACGAAATCTGTTCAGAACAGCCTCAGTCTAATAACTCTTGGGAAATGCAAGAACTTAATCTAGAGGACGGAGAAAACGAATAACTGGTCAGAAATTTTCCTGATATCAAATTTCTCCTAAAATGAACCAAGGTGTAAATGATAAAAAAGAACCAGAACCAGAATTGAAGGAGTTACCATCACATTTGAAGTATGTATTTTAAAAGGTGACTCCCACAAACCAATTATCATCAACAGCTTGCTATCCACCTGGGAAGAAAACAAGCTTATACAAGTCTTGGAGAATCACCAACAGGAGATTGGTTGGACTTTGAAAGATCTAAAAGGTATCAGTCCTTCCTACTGCATGCACAAAATTATGATTGAGGACGATTTCAAACCTGTAGCTCAACCACAAAGGAAGCCCAATCCGACAATGAAAGAAGTTGTTTGGAAGGAAGTGGTGAAAATGTTAGAAGCTGGAATGATTTAACCCATTTCAGACAGAAAATGGGTAAATCCTGTCCAAGTGGTGCCGAAGAAAAGAGGAGTAATGGTAATCCGTAATGGCAACAACGAGCTCATTCCAACCAGAGTTGTTACTTGTTGGACGGTATGTATAGATTACCACAAACTCAATGCAGCCACTAGAAAAGACCACTTTCCCTTGCCCTTCATGGACCAAATGTTGGAAATATTATCAGGGCAGACCTTCTATTGTTTCTTAGATGGTTATTCGGGATACAACCAAATTGTTGTTCTCCCCCCAACCTAGAATCTTGCTTGTCCTCAAGCAAAGTAAGAAAATGCAGCTCAGTTCAAAGTATCAGGGTTTTTCAAAAATAATCATTCATCCAATCATGGCATAGCTAGAGTCATTCATTTACCCTTCACAAAGACCTAGTTCATGATCAATCATAGTGGACCAAGTTCCAACTAATAACAGAATGCACATGTAGTTCAATTATGGGGATTAATACATTTTGATGTGGTTTTGGTGCATAATTTTCACAATAAAGAAAACTTTTCAGCTCAAAGGGGTTACAAAATAAATCAAGTTCATAATTCATTTGGGTAGGCTTTCTGGCTGTAGTTCAACTATCCTAAACTAAGCCTTAATCATTTCCATGCTATTCCCTGCTTAATGACAATAAAAATCAGGCAAAGTTCATTGGTGAAATCCAGTAAAGAGACTCATTTGTGTTTTTGGGTGCACTGTCTCACCCAGTTATAAGCTTTGTCCTTTGACTAACTACTCATTATTCAACCTATTCGGTCTGTGTCAAAATCAACATCCACATCCCAAACAGTCAAACCTCAGAACGCTAATCATTTACAATCATAGAGTCTTGTCCCAACATTTCATTCACATGTTTCTAGTACAACATAATTGGAAAATAGTAGACACACATTTAACTAGACATACTTTCATTAATAACACATTTTGTTGTTGTACTTGAAAACTTGAGACAAACAAACAACATATAGAAGCAAAACACATAACAATTAATCCTACATCCTAAACATACATTCTAAACAATCCTGAACAGTGGTCCTAAACATACAACTTAAACATTCCTAAACATAACACCTAAACATTGAAACATAAACAACAAGATAGAGGAACCAGTTTCAGTCCATAAGCTCTTCAGAGTATGAAATCCATTTCATCATCTTCATGATCATCACCCTATACGGTTGTACCATCTCCAGTGGTTCCCGAAGGTCCTACCACCTCTAGAAAGATAGGTCTGACCCCAGGCCAATGGAATTGCTAAGCAAAAGTGTTTGTGGACCCCAAGAATTGGTTCCCTGGAACCAAAGACTGGAATGCAGCAAACATCCCTTGGTGATGGAACACTTGTCCTTGCTGGATCATCTCATTCTAGAGCTCGAGATGCTCCTTATGCAATCTGAGTTGGTTGAGCTAATTCTGGATGGGCAGCTCCTGAGATGGTGTCGAATGAGGCATCGGTGGTTGCTGTGGTGGGAATGGTAGTGGCTGAATTGGAGAGGACTGATGAGGTGCCTCTAGCTGACCACCCTGTTGAGGACCAAAATCCTCTTTGCAGGTGTAGCTGATGTACTGTAGGGTGATGGGGGTTTGATCTTCTGAGTTTGGTTCACCTGAACCCCTTGCTGAGAATAGAGTTCAGTGATCAATGATAGGAATCCCACAGATCCTTTCTTCCTAGATCGGACTACAATCTTGTATATCTTTCGGACAATGATCTTAGCCACATCAATTGCCATGCCTTTCAAGATTGCATAGATGAGACAACAATCAGAGAGGGGTAGAGATGATACGTGACTGTTTGGAATCACGTTGTGGAGCAAGAAGATCATCCAGACCTAAGCTAGAGTGGTCATGTGCTTCCTATAGATCCGGTAAGATTGTCCATCACTATTGGTGCTATATGATCTTCTAGCCACACACAGCAATGAAGTAGTGGGTTCATTAGTGAACTCTCTATTGACTTCAACATCATAAAACTAGCACAAGTCCCCCTCCCATGCTTCAAATGGGTTGTTCAACAGATCATGGATAGTATCTCTGTCAAATAGGATGGCCTTCCCCCTAATCCACGAATTGTATGAAAGTTCTTCCCCATCAAATGGGTAGGCATTGGCATAGAATTCATAAATGACGTCTGGGTCGAACTTGTCAGCGGGTGTGGCCAATGCTCACCATTTCAGCTATGTCAAGTGTGTTGTGAAAATGGGGTATTCATCCGTTTCCATTTGGACCCTTCTTTCAGGAACGAAAACCCAGTTGAGGAGAAGGGTATATCGTTCCTTTTTCCCTTTCTTTATGAATGTAGCACAATCAAACTCTGAGGGGGCCTGTGAAGTTGATACTCCTTTCAACTTCTTGGGAGGGGGGTTCTTTTGAGCCACAGTCGTTTTTCTCATTCCGCTCATGATGCTTGTTGAAGGTTGTGAATAGATAATGCAACAAATGTGATTCAAAATCTTCGAGAGGGCACGAGCATGGGGTTTTCTTTTGTTTCTTTGTAATGGGGATGTGAGAAAATGAACCCCACGACCCCTTTTAAAAAGTAAAATCATGCCCTCTCGCCCGAGCGAGGGATTCTAGCTTGGGCGAGCCACTCAGGATATGAAGAGTCTGTCATCCTCGCCCGAGCGAGGGACTCTCGCTTGGGCGAGAAGTGTTGAAAGGGTAGTTTGATGTTTATTTTAGTTGGGAGTTTTCTCCTTTCAACAAATCATCTTGACAGTAGTGTCAATTTGTTGAAAGATTAATACTCTCATTTTCGTTATGTTCCTTTTGTAAGTAAGAGAACTTGGTTTTATTCTTTTTTCACCATCTCGACTTTGTTGAAATAAATTCCAACGCCGGTATAATGGTTTCCAAAATGTTCCAGTTACAACTTACTTTCTTAATAATCATGTGAATAAGTCATTC
>NC_032025.1:12963144-12965292 GCF_001865875.1 Lupinus angustifolius | reverse complement strand
AGTTTTAGCATACATCTCATTTTTCAAAACGAAAGCTGAATTTAATGTATGCTTAACATTTGTAATCATGTGATCATGCTTCAAAAAATTTGTTTTAGCCATTTTGTTTTCGGTTTTGAAATTTTTTTAGTTTTTTGAACAAACAAATTTACTTTTTACATATTCACACAATCTAGTAAAAAAAAGAAATTTTTTAAATTACGTCAAGTCTTGTCCCCCGCTTTTTAAAGGAAGGCTTGTCCTCAAGCCTTGAAAAAAATTTGGGCTTTACTTGATGTAATTTTAAAAATTTTGTTTAACTTTGATAAAAATAAAAAAATACAAAATTTTAACATGACTAAAAAAAATAAACAAAAGTTGAAAGAAATTAATTTTTACCACAGACTGGATAGCCGTCCAGTTAGCGCTCTTTTAACGTCATTAGCTTGACGTCAGATTTTGGACGAGATTATTCTGTTTGATCATCGATGATGGAGCCTGATTCATCACCCAAATACAGTTTTAACCTCTGTCTGTTTACCACCCAAGGTGCTTCAGTCTTGGGGTCTTTCAATTCAACTGCTCCGTATTCATTTACTTCCTTAATTACAAATGGCCCTGTCCATCTGGTCTTGAATTTTCCGGGAAGCATCTTGAGCCTTGAATAGAATAAAAGTACCCTCTGCCCTTGATAAAAGTTTTTCTTTTTAATTCTAGAGTCATGGTACTTTTTAGTTTTTTCTTTATACAGTCTTGAGACTCATATGCTTGGAACCGCATTTCTTCCAATTGATGGAGTTGATCTTGTCTTTTAATCTCTGCATCCTTTAAATCAAAGTTTAGAAATTTGAGGGCCCAATAGGCTTTATGCTCCAATTCAACTGGTAGTTGACAAGCTTTGCCATAAACAAGTTGATATGGAGTTTTGCCTAATGGTGATTTAAATGCAGTTCTGTAGGCCCAGAGAGTATCATCCAGTTTTTGTGACCTCTCTTTTCTTGAAGCAGAGACTGTTTTTTCTAGAATTCTTTTTAATTCTCTGTTTGATACTTTTGCTTGGCCATTGGTTTGGGGGTGGTATGGTGATGGTACCTTGTGTTTAACATTATACAATTCAAGGGTTCTTTTCAATTGGGAATTTATAAAATGAGATCCCCCATCACTTATTATACTCTTGGTGTGCCAAAACGCGTAAAAATATTCTTTTTCAAATATTTTATCACAGTTTTTGCGTCGGCTTTGGGTGTTGCTAATGCTTCTACCTAACGAGAAACATAGTCAACAGCCATCAAGATATATTCATTTGAAAATGATGATGGGAAAGGTCCCATAAAGTCAATGCCCCAAGAATCAAAAATTTCTATTTCTATAATATTTTGTAAAGGCATTTCACTTTGTTTCCCAAGTACCCCGTGCCTTTGGCATGCATCACACTTTTTGGACATACAATTGGGCATCTTTATAAATAGTTGACCAAATGAATCAAGATTGGAGTACTTTTGCCGCGGTTCTATTCCCATTGTAATGTCCCCCATAAGCCGAATTATGGCAATGCCATAATATTTTTTTGGCCTCATTTTCATCAACACATCGTCCGATAATGTTACCGGTTCCTTATTTAAACAAATAAGGTTCATCCCAGACATATTGATTCACTTTTTTGAGAAAAATTTTCTTTTGCTGATAATTAAAATGTTCAGGGATTATACCTGAGGCTTTATAATTCGCTACATCAGCAAACCATGGTCTCGTCTGAATTTGAAATAGCTTTTCATCAGGGAATGTATCAGCTATTTCTTGCTCTTTTATCGCAACTTCTGTATTGACCAGTCTTGACAGATGATCCGCCACCTGGTTTTCCTTACCACTTTTGTCGTGGATTTCTAGATCAAATTCCTGCAAAAGTAACACCCATCTAATAAATTGTGGCTTGGAATCTGGTTTCTTTAGAAGGTATTTGATTACAACATGATCAGTATACACAATTGTTTTTGCTCCAATCAAATAACTTCTAAATTTTTCCAATGCAAACACTATCGCTAGTAGTTCTTTCTCAGTTGTAGCATAATTAATTTAAGCTTCATTTAGAACTTTGCTAGCAGAGTATTGCATGAAACACCCGTTCTCTTCTTTTTCCTAGAACTACACCAACTGCATAATCGCTTGCAT
>NC_032025.1:12962794-12963044 GCF_001865875.1 Lupinus angustifolius | reverse complement strand
TGCAGAGTCTTAAATATTTCCATGAATCTTGCGAATTGCTCATCTTTTTTGGCTTTTGACGTAGCTATTTGGTATGGTATTTTTTTATGTACTAGTGAGTTTGGTTTTTCTCTTCTTTCCTCACTAGCCTCTTCTTTTTCTATTTTTTTATTTTTTCATCTAATATTCTTTTTTATTTTTCAACTCCACCAACTATCTTTCCACTTCGAGTTGTAACACTTACACAAAATTCTGGCTTGACCAGATACGT
>NC_032025.1:12962450-12962694 GCF_001865875.1 Lupinus angustifolius | reverse complement strand
AAAGCATAGACGTTTTGATTGTTTGTACAATTATTTCACCAAGAACTTGCTGAATTAGTTTGCCTTATTTGTTCAGGAAGATCTTCAATTTTTTTTTCTGGGCCATATTGAGCTTGGATTGAAATTCTCTAAGGAATTGCTGAACTTCTCTTTGCAAATCAACATGTTGGTCCATATCTAAAATTTCGAGATGAAAACGAATCGTTTTGTCTCTTTCAAAAAGAAAGGAGATTAGTATGTAAAG
>NC_032025.1:12957829-12962350 GCF_001865875.1 Lupinus angustifolius | reverse complement strand
TGGATTGAAATTCTCTAAGGAATTGCTGAACTTCTTGTTGCAAATCAACATGTTGGTCCATATCTAAAATTTCGAGATGAAAACGAATCGTTTTATCTCTTTCAAAAAGAAAGGAGATTAGTATGTAAAGAATTCATAATTTATATTTTTGCAGCAATTATACATATTTACTAATCCTTACTTTTGTACAAAGTAAAAAGGAAATAATTTGTACAAAAGAAAAATAAGTTTATGCACAATTATTTGATTAATGACACCTAAATATGAAATGTTTTATTATTAAAGAAATTGCCCGGCAACGACGCCAATTTGTTGAAAGGGTAGTATGGTGTTTATTTTAGTTGGGAGTTTTCTCCTTTCAACAAATCATCTTGATAGCAGTGTCAATTTGTTGAAAGATTAATACTCTCATTTTCGTTATGTTCCTTTTGTAAGTAAGAGAACTTGGTTTTATTCTTTGTTCGCCATCTCGGCTTTGTTGAAATAAATTCCAACGCCGGTATAATGGTTTCAAGAATGTTCCAGTTACAACTTACTTTCTTAATAATCCTAAAATATAAGAAACAACCACAAAAAGGTTCAAGCCCTGAATTTCACCGAGTCTTGCACTACGTACGTGACAAATTTTTTTTCCTTCAATGATAGATCTAGGTATTTCGATCTATCACCAGTCATATACCTCGAACACCCACTATCAAGATACCAATGTTGGCTGTGTGCTCGTAGACATATCTCATTATTAGCCTCCTTTGAATGATTTTAGTCGCAAGCTTCATTTGTTCTAGTCATTTGGCATAACTTGGCGGTCTCCTCCTCATATGTGGTGTTTGATGTCGTATCCTCCTCCTGTACGTCCCAGACAATGTAGGCCTTCTTTGACTTGAAGTCCTGGGGAGTGCTCTTCTTCATATCAACTTTCTTGAGATAAGTAGGACATTGAAATCTCATGTGTCCCAACTTACCACACTCAAGGCAAGTGAAGAGCTCTTTATTACCTTTGCCTTTTCGAGTTGATTCACGAGCTTCTTTCTTCTGAAATCGTTTAAAGCCTCCTTTCTTTAGGAACTTCCCAAATTTCGTATGATAAGGCTTAATTTTTCATCATCTATATCTGAATCAGATTCAACATCTTCTTTCTCTTCACTAAGTTGAGGCGTTGTTGTTGTAAGAGATATGCCTTTCTTCTTGTGGTCTGATTCGTCATGCATCGTCAAGCCCCAAGTTTCAGCTCGTGCTCTTGAAGCTTTCCAAATAGTGTTGCCAAAGGAATGGAGTCAAGATCTTTGGATTCCACGATAGCTGTAACTTTAGGCTGCCATCTCCTGTCAAGACAAAGTAAAACTTTATTGGTTAGTTCTCCTTTGGTGAAATATTTATCTAGAGCAACTAAGTGGTTTACTATATGTGTGAATCGTTTTTGCATGTCGCTGATAGATTCACTCGGCAACATACGAAACAGCTCATACTCATGTGTCAGGGCATTCATCCTAGCACGCTTGACTTTTTTGGTGCCTTCGTGAGTCACTTGTAAAGTGTCGCACATTTCCTTTGCACTTTGACATTGCGAAACCCGAAAGAATTCATCATATGACAGGGCCGATGTGATGATGTTTTTAACACGTAGGTTGTATTGAACCTTTTTACGTTCATTATTGGTCCATAAACTCTTGGGTTTTTCTTTCGGTTCATCATCCACTAAATGCCATAGAACGAAAGGCTCGTTGACCACAGATTCCCAAATATCTGAGTCAATGGCTTCTACGAATATTTTCATTCCTACTTTCCAGTAGGCATATCCTTCGCCACTGAATACGGGAGGGCAGTTAATGGATGCACCATCACTTCCAAAGGGGTTGGTGGAACCCATTCAATTTCCCTTAAGGATCACGCGTATGCGGTTGAGCTAGGACGATGTACTAGCTCTGATACCACTTGTTAGGTATCAGTGGACAGAATGCATCTAGAAGGGAGTTGAATAGGTATAGCGGTTATCAATTGCCGCTTTTCACACGAAAGCCCTATGCTGGAAAAACCCTAGTTAATCGATTAACTACAAGCCTTAATCGATTAAAACATACAAAACAATAAGATGTAGACAAGCTTCTTGCACAGCAAGTCACCGATGTTCAAGAATAGATAACACAAATATTTTTATACGGAATTAAACTAGATACAACAACCTAACAATATCCAAAACATAAGCCAATATCATGCAATAATAAGACTTGAAATGTAAAGGTATTAGGGATAGAAAAAGTTTGCAATAAGTAATTATATCCTGGTTCGTTTGCGGATCCACTTGCAAACTACATCCAGGCCTCCCCTTCTGATCTCGGGAGATTTTTCTTCACTAATATTGAACATAATATATAGTTACATGCAAACTTCCATTACAACACTTAGACGCTCCGTTCTTGAATCCAAGAACCCACTTTCTTGGTTTGACTCTCTCAATCGCCTAAGAAAACCTTTCTTGCGATCTAGCCCCACCCAAGAAATCGTTCTAAACTCAAGACCTCTAAGTATTAGTGAAGACACACCAAATATCTTAGGTGATAAGACACCAAGAGACAAATTCCCTTATTACAAAACAATACACAAAACTGAGTTTTATAAAGCACACTTTTGCTCAAAATATTACAATTAAAAACTCAACTAAAATGAAGATGTATGAGTTTATATGTAATGGAAGTTTATGAAATATTATGAACTCAATTAAAAACTCAAGATATTTTTAGGGTAGAAATTTCATAAACTTCCATTACATATAAACCATTATGTATGAGTTTATAATTTTAGGGTAGAAATTTCACAAGATAATATGAAGATGTATGAGTTTATGAAAATGCAGAAACACAAAATTTCTACCTTAAAATTATCTTAAAGAAATGCAAGAAAAGATAGGAATGTTTAACATATAAACCACATGCAATATGATGACAATCAAAGCCTAAGCATGGTACTATCTCTCTCAATCTCACAATGCATTTCACTCTGCCTATATGACACAATTAACCACGAAAATATGCACCTAGCGATTTCTAAAAATGAATGAAAAGAAAGAAAAGAAGAAAAACAAAATGAAAAAAATGAAAAAGATGTACATAAAAAATAGATGTACCAGAAACTAGCGGGGAACAAAAGAAAGAAGGAAGAGCAGTTCAGAAAAAATACCCTACCCCACAGCTCCATTAAAAGCCAAGAAGGAAGAGCAGTTTGCTCGGTTTATGGAAATATTCAAATCGTTACAAATCAGTATTCCATTCTCCGAAGCCTTACAACAAATGCCTACTTATTCCGAGTTCATGAAAGAACTGCTATCAAAGAAGAGGATCTATCTGGAGAAAGAAGTTGTCCTACTTAATGCAACTTGTTGTGCAATCCTTCAAACTGACATCCCTCATAAGCTAAAAGATCCGGGAAGTGTGAATATTCCAATCACAATTGGGAAAGTTTCCATAGGCAAAGCACTTGTTGATCTCGGAGAAAGTGTTAGCCTAATGCCACTTTCAATGATGACGAGAATAGGAGGGTTGCAACTAAAACCAACCAAAATGTCCTTACAACTAGCTGACAAATCCATTAAATATCCAGAAGGAGTTGCAGAGCATGTGTTGGTAAGAGTGGATAAATTTATGATTCTTGTAGACTTTGACGTCATTGACATCTCCAAAGATGTGGAAATCCCACTCATTCTGGGACGTCCATACATGAGAACAACAAAAATGGGGATAGACATGGAAAATGGCAAACTGATAGTTCGAGTAGAAAATGATGAAATTCAGTTTGACATTTTCAAAGCAATGCATCACCCAACAAATAAGGGCAATGTTTCTAGATCGATATTCTTGAAGAAATCTACTCAGAACAGCCTCGGCCTGATAACTCTTGGGAGATGCAAGAACTCCATCTTGAGGATAGAGAAAAAGAAAAACTGATCAGAAATTTTTCTGATAATCAAATTTCTCCTGAAATGAACCAAGGTGGATATGATAAAAAAGAACAAGAACTAGAATTGAAGGAGTTACCTTCACATTTAATGTATGTGTGTTTAAAAGGTAACTCCAACAAAGTAGTTATCATCAACAACTTGCTTTCCACCTTGGAAAAACCAAACTGATACAAGTCTTGGAGAAGCACTAACAAGCGATTGGTTGGACTTTGAAAGATCTAAAAGGAATCAGTCCTTTTTACTACATGCACAAAATCATGATGGGGGATGATTTCAAACCATTTGCTTAACCACAAAGGAGGCTCAATCCAACAATTAAAGAAGTTGTTTGGAAGGAAGTGGTGAAATTAGAAGTTGGAATGATTTACCCCATTTCTGACAACAAATGGGTAAGTCATGTCCAAGTGCTACCAAAGAAAGGAGGAATGACAGTAATCCAAAATGACAACAATGAACTCATTCCAACTAGAGATGTTACTGGTTGGAGGGTATGTATAGATGTTACTGGGCACCAGAAAAGACCACTTTCCCCTACCCTTCATAGATCAGATGCTGGAAAGATTATCAGG
>NC_032025.1:12957239-12957729 GCF_001865875.1 Lupinus angustifolius | reverse complement strand
CAGGGCGAGCCTTCTACTATTTCCTAGATGGTTATTCGGGATACAACCAAATTGTTGTGGAGCCACAAGATCAAGAAAAGACGGTATTTACTTATCATTTTGGTATCTACACATACAGAAAGATGCCATTTGGATTAGGCAATGCTCCAGCTACTTTTTAAAGATGCATGCTGGCTATTTTCGCCGAATTGGTGGAGAAATGCGTCGAGGTCTTNGGATGATTTTTCAGTATTTGGAGATTCTTTCGATATATGCCTGCAGAACTTGGAGACATTATTGGAAAGATGTGTTGAGACCAACCTGGTACTAAATTGGAAAAAATGTCATTTGTGATGGTCACCGTAGGCATTATTTTGGGGCACAATATTTCAAGAAAAGGGATAGAAGTTGATAAAGCAAAAGTAGAAGTCATAGAAAAGCTTCCTCCAGTATGGTTTTCTCTGGCCCTCTATTTTTAAAGATGCCAAAAATTTTGTTCAAAAATGTGATG
>NC_032025.1:12956767-12957139 GCF_001865875.1 Lupinus angustifolius | reverse complement strand
ATGCCCTTGCAAAATATTTTGGGAATAGAAATTTTTGATTGTCGGGGCATTGATTTCATGGGACCTTTCCAATCATCATTTTCAAATGAATATATCTTGGTCGCTGTTGATTATATTTCTAGATGGGTAGAAGTATTAGCAACACCAAAACAGGATGGAAAAACAGTTATAAAATTTATGAAAAAGTATATTTTTACCCGCTTTGGAAGACCAAGAGTACTCATAAGTGATGGAGGATCTCATTTTATAAACTCCCAATTATGCAAGGCTTTGGAATTTTATAATGTTAAACATAAGGTAACATCACCTTATCACCCAGAAACCAATGGGCAAGCTAAAGTATCCAATAGAGAATTGAAAAGAATTTTAGAA
>NC_032025.1:12956414-12956667 GCF_001865875.1 Lupinus angustifolius | reverse complement strand
CAAAGCTTGTCATTTACTAGTTAAATTGGAGCATAAAGCCCTATTGGGCACTTAAGTTTTTGAATTTTGATTTGAATGATGCAGGAACAAAACGAAAGAATCAAATACACCAAATAGAGGAAATGAGGTTCCAAGCTTATGAATCTTCAATATTTTATAAAGAAAAATCTAAAAAGTACCATGACTCCAAAATTCGAAAAAAATATTTCTATAAAGGCCAAAAGGTACTCTTGTTTAATTCAAGATTAAAACT
>NC_032025.1:12954864-12956314 GCF_001865875.1 Lupinus angustifolius | reverse complement strand
AATTGGAAGATCCAAAGTCTCAAAAGACTTGGACAATGAATGGACAGAGGTTAAAACCGTACTTGGGTGATAAATCAGGCTCCATCATCGAAATTACATCAGAATAACCTCTACAGATGAAACAGGCGTCAATCTATTGATGTTAAACGAGCGCTTGCTGAGATGCAACCCAGTAGTTGGTTAGTTTTTAATTTTCTTTTTAAATTGTGTTATGTTTTGTCTTTAACTAAATTTGTGTTTAGAAGTAATATGTTATTCTTTATAAAATTTCATAGGCATCAAACATCTCCTTAAAACCAATATTTTCATTGGCTTGAGGACAAAACATCATTTAAATATGGGGAACATGGTTTAATTCATATGAATTTCTAAATAAAGTTAATAGTGTATATAAGATTCTATGGTTATTTACAAAGTAATTTGGTTGTCCAAAAAACTCAAGAACAATTTCGAAACCGAAATCAAATTGGCTAAATAAAAAACTTGTGGCATGATTACATGATTAGATATATGCAAAATATTTTGTGAAAACATCACATAATGTCATAACTTGTAATTTTTGCAAATGGAATTTACATTTGTGTAACATGATATTTGCAAACATTTTTTAAATCATGAAGTGTAAATCCAAACCAAGTGAGGGAGTGAGCCAAACGCATGAGGATCAAAGTTAAATCACCATTTCATTTCTCTAATTAAACTTGTATGAGTCTTTAAATCTCTTATCAAGGCATGTTATTTCTTTAGTTGAATGAAATGGCCAAAAAGTCTAGCAAAAAATTATGATTATCCTTTGGTAAGCCCCTTTGATCCAAAAAAAAGTAAAACATTTTTTATCAAATTATCCCATGAAAACCTAAATTGAAAACAATGTTCTAAAAGAGAGCATTAAATTTTAAAGGGTGTTTGAAAGAATCAAGTTGGGGGAAAAATTGGTGGACTTGGCTTCTCAAAAATAAAAAGAAATTTTTTTCTCAATCTCTTTACAAAAACAACAAAAAGTTGTAAAATAAAGCGAAAAACCAAAAGAGATTGAGAAATACAAAGAAAAGCCACATAAAAAAAAACCAAGGTTCGAAAGCTAAGTGGATGGATATGGAAAAAGTAGAGTAAAGTGCTTCATTGAGAAAAAATTTCAAAATGCTCTCTTTTTACTTGAACTTAAACTCATTATCTAGAAAAACCATGAGTATCCAGACCAAGCCTCATTAGAACCAAAAATAAGACATTAGTGATCATTTATTGATTATGCAATCTAAGAGAATAGGTGAGACAAAGAACAAGTTCAAATTACTACAATGAAATGGTTGAAAATTTGAGTGAAACACTTACCCCTTTAAGTTCAATTTTTGAACTTGTGTGCAAAAAACACTTTTTGATTGAAAAATATTTTCTTAGGTAAATTGTTACACACTTTTGATGAACAAAAGCATACATTTCATGTTTGAAG
>NC_032025.1:12953913-12954764 GCF_001865875.1 Lupinus angustifolius | reverse complement strand
TCATCTTCTGCCTCAGAGATCCCGGTAGTCCCGACTAGTACATAGAACTTAGTCAGATGGTTGTAGGGATCTTCATGATCTAGCCCAACACACAGATTTGCATACATGAGTTGTAATAATCCATACTTCATTTCATGAGGCTTTTGATTAACTGCTAGCCTCCCTATTCTAATCTTGTTTCTTGGGTTGAAGGTGACAAAACCCTCAGTAGTGGGTTGGTTTTCAGCTCATAAACGATCAACATTATGTTGATTGTTGGCCATTGATGGATCTGCTACCTTTGGAATAGATTGGGCTTGTCTTTCTTTTTTCTGTGCTTTCTTCTTTTTTGTCAAGGTTTTTTCTAATTCTAGATCGAAAAAGAATTCTATCTGTTTATTCCTACAATTCATACACAGAAAGACTTTTGTCAATTTCCAAGGAAAAGATTAGTAGAAAAGATATGAATTTATAAAAAATTTGTGATTTACATTTTGATACATATTAAAAATTTAAATTTGTACAAAAAGTAAAAAGAAATTTTATTGACACTTATTAATGATATAATATACTATATAATTTTTTTTAAAAAGCAATTCCTCAACAACGGCACCAATTTGTTGAAATGAGAGATTTCACTAAGCCAAGAATTTCTACCCTCAACAACAAAACGTGTCACTCTATTGAAGGGTTTTCCTGGTTGTTGCAAGTTTATTTTATTTTAGAGTGATGATGATGAATAACTTATTTATTTGGTGACTTTATTTATTTACTCCTTTTTCGGGTTCCTTTTAACCATACCATAAAGGTCGGTCTCATTTTATTAAGTTAATTATACCATTTCTTGTGAAAGGTTGGTATCAAAGAATAAA
>NC_032025.1:12953457-12953813 GCF_001865875.1 Lupinus angustifolius | reverse complement strand
ATAAAGAATAAAGCAATAAATAAATTTTAGTTGCGGAAATGTAAATGACTGAAAGAAAATGTTAGTTGCGGAAAGTAAATGACAACAAGTAAATGTTAGTGAGGAAAGTAAATGACAGAAAGTAAATATTAGTTGTAGAAAGTAAATGACAGAAAGTAAATGTTAGTGGTTAGTTTATTATTCATCACTCTTTATTGGTTAAGTAACAATCCATTGATTGGATTACACACTTTTGCATATTATTCCTATGTACAACGTTACAAACCATAATTGGTTTGAACTTATGCTTTTAGGAATCTTTTATTCAACCAATAAAATTTAGAAGTCAACACTTTACTATGTTACACTTGCATCTC
>NC_032025.1:12952504-12953357 GCF_001865875.1 Lupinus angustifolius | reverse complement strand
CAAGATTTAATCAAATATTAAGCAATGCTAGCAACGTCAAATCTCATATGATCAAGGGTTACAAACCATAATTGGTTTGAACTTATGCTTTTAGGAATCTTTTATTCAACCAATAAAATTTAGAAGTCAACACTTTACTATGTTACACTTGCATCTCTTTTCAAGATTCAATTGTAGTATAGTATATGGTTTTGTCGAATAAAAGAGAATTGCATTAGAAGAAGCTTATATAGGTATATTATAGCAAAAATAATGATTCACAACGTTTTTGATGATTTTTAATTTATGCTGCATCAAAATATTAACAAGGAAACATAAAATACTCACAAATTCTTGAGAAGAAAATTGATTTGAAACATGGAATTATTCTACCCTATCCTCGTCCTCCTCCTCCTCCTCATCCTCATCCTCATCCTCATCGTCATCCTCATCATTATTCTACCCTATCCTCGTCCACATCCTCATCCTCAACCTCATCTTATCCTCATTCTCATCCTATCCTCATCCTCATCCTAATCCTCATCCTCATCCTCATCCATATCCTCATCCTCATCCAAATCAATATCTTCATCCTCATCGTACCCTCATCCTACCCTCATCCTCAGCCTCATCCTCCTCCTCCTCCGCCTCATCATATCCTCATCTTCATCCTATCCTCATCCTCGTCCATATCCTGATCCTTATCCTCATCCTTATCCTCATCCTCATCCTATCCTCATCCTATCCTCATGCTGCGCTCATCCTATCCTCGTCCTCATGTTATCCTCATCCTCATCCTAATCCTATCCTCATCCTCCGCCAATCCTCATCCTCATCCTCATCCTCATCCTCAACCTCGTCCTCATCCTCATCC
>NC_032025.1:12947000-12952404 GCF_001865875.1 Lupinus angustifolius | reverse complement strand
CGTCATCCTCATCCTCGTCCTCATCCTATCCTCATCCTCATCCTCATCCTAATTCTCATCCTCATCCTCATCGTATTCTCATCCTCATCCTAATCCTCATCCTCATTCTCATACTCATCCTCATCCTCATGCTATCCTCGTCCTATCCTCATCTTCATCCTATCCTCATCTTCATCTTCATCCTTTCCTCATCCTATCCTCATCCTCATCCTTATCCTTATCCTCATCCTCCGTGTCGTCCTCCTCCTCGTCCTCATCCTATCCCTCATCCTCATCCTCATCCGCATCCTATCCTCATCCTTATCCTCTACCTGATCCTATACTCATCCTCATCCTCATCCTATCCTTATCCTCATCCTCATCCTCGTCCTCCTCATCCTCATCCTCCTACTCATCCATATCCTAATCCTCATCGTCATCCTCGTCATTATTCTACCCTCATCCTCATCTTAACATCATCCTCAACCTCATCCTCATCCTCATCCTCCTTCTCCTCATCCTATCCTGATCCTCATTCTATCCTGATCCTCATCCACATCCTCATCCTTATCCTCATCCTCATCCTCATCCTTATCCTGATCATATCCTCATCCTCATCGTGATCATATCCTCATCCTCATCTTATCCTCAACCTCATCTTATCCGCATCCTCATCCTAATCCTATTCTCATCCTCATCAGATCATCATCCTCCTCCTCATCCTCCTACTCATCCTCATCCTCATCCTCATCCTCATGCTCATCCTCATTCTCATCCTCAACCTGATCCTATCCTCATCATCATCCTCCTCGTTCTCATCCTAATCCTCATCGTCATCCTCGTCCTCATTATCTTCCTCATCCTAATCCTCCTCTTCCTCCTCATCCTCATCCTATCCTCGTCCTCTTCCTACAGTCATCCTCATCCTATCCTTATCCTCATCCTATCCTCATCATCTTCCTCATCCCCATACTCATCCCCATCCTTATCCTCATCCTGATCTTCATCCTCATCCTCCTCCTCATCCATATCCTTGTCCATATCGTCATCCTGATCTTCATCCTCATCGTCCTCCTCATCCTCATCCTCATCCTATCCTCGTCCTCTTCCTACACTCATCCTCATCCTATCCTCATCCTCATCCTATCCTCATCATCTTCCTCATCCCCATCCTCATCCCCATCCTTATCCTCATCCTGATCTTCATCCTCATCCTCCTCCTCATCCATATCCTTGTCCATATCGTCATCGTCATCCTCATCGTCCTCCTACCCTCATCCTCAACCTCAACCTCATTCTCCTCCTCCTCATCCTATCCTCATCCTCATCCTATCCTCGTCCTCATCATCATCCTTATCCTAATCATCATCCTCATCCTGATCATATCCTCATCATCATCCTCATCCTCTTCCTCATCCTCATCCTCATCCTCATCCTCATCCTCATCCTCATCCTCATCCTCATCCTTATTCTCATCCTCATGCTCATCCTCATGCTATCTTCATCCTATCCTCATCCTCACCCTATCATATCATCATCCTCATCCTCATCCTCATCATATCATCATGCTCATCCTTATCCTGATATTATCCTCATCATATCCTCATCCTCATCCTACCCTCATCCTCGTCCTCATCCTCATTTTGATCCTAATTCTCATCCTCGTCCTCATCCTTATCCTCATCCTCATCCTAATCCTCATCCTGATCATATCCTCATCCTCATCCGCATTTTATCCTCTTCACATCCTCATCCTCATCTTATCCTCGTCCTCATCATATCCTCATCCTCATCATATCCTCATCCTCATCTTGTCCTCAACCTTATCCTCATACTACCCGCATCCTCATCTTCAACGTTATCCTAATCCTCATCCTTATTTTGTCCTCATCCTCATCCTAATCCTCATCCTATCCTCATCCGCATCCTATCCTCATCCTCATTCTAATCATATTTTCATCCTCGTCCTATCCTCATCCTCATCCTCTTCCTCGTCCTCTTGCTCTTCCTCGTCCTCACCCTCATCCTCATCCTCCTCCTCGTCCTCGACCTCCACCTCATCTTATCCTCATCCTCGTCCTCATACTTCTCCACATCCTCATCCTAAACCTCATCCTCATCCTCATCTTATCCTCATCTTATCCTCATCTGATCCTCATCCTCATCCTCATTCTCAACCTGATCCTATTCTCATCCTCATCCTCCAGCTCGTCGTCCTCCTATTCCTCATCCTCATCCTCCTACTACTCATCTTCCTCCTCATCCTCCTCCTCGTCCATATCCTTATCCTCATCTTCATCTTACCATTATCCTCATCCTACCGTCAGCCACAACCTCGTCCTCATCTTATGCTCATCCTCATCCTATCCTCATCCTCGTCCTCATCCTCATCCTGATCTTAATCCTCATCCTGATCTTAATCCTCATCCTCATCCTCATCCTTATCCTTGTCCTCATCCTCATCCTCATCCTGATCATATCCTCATCCTCATCCTCATCTTATCCTCATCCTATCCTCATCCTCATCTTATACTCATTCTCATTCTCAACCTATCCTCATCCTCATCCTCATCCTCATCCTATCGCCATCTTCATCCTATCCTCATCCTCATCCTCCTCCTCATCCTAATCCTCCTCCTCATCCTTCTCCTCATCCTTATCCTCATCCTAATCTTATCTTCATCCTCATCATCTCCTCATCCTCATCCTCATCCTCATCCTAATCCTATCCTCATCCTCATCCTTGTCCTCCTCCTCCTCCTCATCCTCCTCCTCATCCACATCCTCCTCTTCTTACCGTAATCCTTATCCTACCCTCATCCTCATACTCATCCTCAACCTCATCCTATCCTCTTCCTAATCCTCATCCTCATCGTAACCTCTTCATGATCCTCATCCTCATCCTATCCTCATCCTCGTCCTATCCTCATCCTCATCCTATCTCAATCCTCATCCTCACCCTATCCTCATCCTCATCATATCCTCATCCTCATCCTCATCCAAATCCTATCCTCATCCTCATCCTTGTCCTCATCCTCATCCTCCTCCTCATCCTCCTCCTCATGATCATCCTTCTCTTCCTCCTCCTCCTCATCCTCATCCTCGTCGTCCTCCCAACCCTGATCCTCATCCTCAGCATATCCTCATCCTCATCCTATCCTCATCCTCATCCTCATACTTATCCTATCCTCATCCTAATCTTATCCTGATCCTCATCCTCATCCTCCTCCTATCCTCATCCACAACCTCATCCAATCCTCATCTTCGTCCTCATCCTCATTATATCCTCATCATCATCATATCCACACCCTAATCCTATCCTCATCCACATCCTATTCTCATCCTCATCCACATCCTCGTCTTCATCCTATCCTCATCCTCAACCACATCATATCCTCATCCTCATTCTATCCTCTTCCTCATCATATCCTCATCCTAATCCTATCCTCATCCTATTCTCATCCTCATCCTATCCTCATCCTCATCCTCATCCTCATCGTCGTCCTCGTCCTATCCTCTTCCTGATCCTCCACCTCATCCTCATCATATCCTCATCCTCGTCCTCTCCCGATCCTCATCCTCATCCTATCATCATCCTCATCTTATCCTCATCCTCATCTAAATCCCATCCTCATCGCCATCCTCATCCTCATCCTCATTCTGATCCTCATCCTCATCCTCATCCTAATCTTACCCTCATCAAATCCTCATCCTCATTTTATCCTTATCCTCATCCAATCTTGATCCTCATCCTATCCTCATCTTCAACCTATCCTCATCGTCATCCTCATCCTCGTCCTCATCCTTATCCTCATTCTCCTCCTTGGCCTCATCCTCCTCCGCATCATCCTCCTCCTCCTCGTCATCCTATCCTCATCCTCGTCATAACCTCATCGTTATCGTCATCCTCATCCTATCCTCATCCTCATCCTCATCCTCATCCTCATCCTCATCCTCATCGTATCCTTATCCTATCCCCATCCTATCCTCATCCTCATCCTCATCCCCAGCCTCATCCTCCTCCTCATCCTCATCTTCATCATCATCTTGATCCTCATCCTCATCCTCCTCCTCGTCCTAATCCTCATCCTACCCTCATCCTCATCCTACCCTTATCCTCAACTTCATCCTCATCCTCCTTCTCCTCATCCTGTCCTCATTCTCATCCTCTCCTCATCCACATCCTCATCCTGATCCTCATCCTGATCAAATCCTTATCCTCATCTTATCCTCATCCTCATCCTAATCTCATCCTCATCCTCATCCTATCCTCATGCTCATTCAGCCTCCTCCTTATCCTCATGCACATACTCCTCCCCATCGTCATCCTACGCTCAACCTCAACCTTATCCTCATCCTACCCTCATCCTCATCCTCAAAGTTAACCTAATCCTCCTCCTTATTTTGACCTCATCCTCATCCTCATCCTCATCCTATCCTCATCCGCATCCTATCCTAATCCTCATCCTAATCATATCCTCATCCTCATCCTATCCTCATCCTATTCCTGTTCCTCGTCCTCATCCTCTTCCTCGTCCTCATCCTCATCCCCCTCCTCATCCTCATCCTCCTCCTCATCTTATCCTCCTCCTCATCTTATCCTCATCCTCCTCCTCATCCTCCTCCACATCCTCATCCTAATCCTCATCGTCATCCTTTCCTCATCCTCATCCGATCCTCATCTTCATCCTCATCCTCAACCTAATCCTATCCTCATCCTCGTCCTCCTCCTAATCATCATCCTCATCCTCCTCCTCCTCCTCATCTTCCTCCTCATCTATATCCTAATCCTCATCCTCATCCTACCCTCATCGTCATCCTAATCATGCCCTCAGCCACATCCTCATCCTCATCCTCCTCCTTGGCCTCATCCTCCTCCGCATCGTCATCCTCCTCCTCGTCATCCTATCCTCATCCTCATTCATCCTCCTCCTAATCCTCATGCACATCCTCCTCCCCATCGTCATTCTACGCTCAACCTCAACCTTATCCTCATCCTACCCTCATCCTCATCCCCAATGTTATCCTAATCCTATCCTCATCCGCATCCTATCTTCATCGTCATCCTAATCATATCCTCATCCTCGTCTTATCCTCATCCTCGTCTTATCCTCATCCTCATCCTCTTCCTCGTCCTCATCCTCATCCCCCTCCTCGTCCTCATCCTCGTCCTCATCTTATCCTCATCCTCGTCCTCATCCTCCTCCACATCCTCATCCTCATGTTATGGTCATCCGATCCTCATCTTCATCCTCATCCTCAAACTAATCATATCCTCGTCCTCGTCCTCCTCCTAACCCTCATCCTCCTCCTCCTCATCTTCCTCCTCATCTATATCCTTATCCTCATCCTCATCCTACCCTCAGCCGTAACCTCATCCTCATCCTCCTTTTCCTCATCCTATCCTCATCCTCATCCTCATCCT
>NC_032025.1:12945554-12946900 GCF_001865875.1 Lupinus angustifolius | reverse complement strand
CCTCCTCCTCATCCTCATCCTCATCCTCATCCTCATCCTCATCCTCATCCTCATCCTCATCATCATCCTCATCCTCATCCTCATCCTCATTCTCATCCTCATCGTTATCGTCATCCTCATCTTGATCATATCCTCATCCTCATCCTCAGCTAATCCTCATCCTCATCCTCCTCCTCATCCTCCTCTTCATCCTATTCTCATCCTCATCCTCCTCCTCATCCTTATCCTCATCCTAATCTTATCATCATCCTCATCCTATCCTCGTCCTCATTCTATCCTCATCCTATGCTTATCCTAATCCTATCCTCATCCTCATCCTCGTCCTCCTCCTCATCCTCCTCCTCATTCACATCCCCGTCCTCATCCTCCTCCTCATCCTACCTTAATCCTCATCTGACCGTAATCCTGATCCTACCTTCATCCTCATCCTCAACCTCATCCTATCCTCTTCCTAATCCTCATCCTCATCATATCCTCTTCCTCATCTTCATCCTATCTTCATCCTCATCCTATCCCGATCCTCATCCTCACCCTATCCTCATCCTCATCATATCCTCATCCTCATCCTCATCCTTGTCCTCATCCTCATCCTCCTCCTCATGCTCATCCTTCTCCTTGTCCTCCTCCTCATCCTCATCCTCATTCTCATCCTCCTCCCAATCCTCATCCTCCTCCTTATCCTCAGTATATCCTCATCCTCAGCATATCCTCATCCTCATCATATCCTCATCCTCAACATTATCCTTATCCTATCCTCATTCTCATCCTCCTCCCAATCCTCATCCTCCTCCTCATCCTCAGCATATCCTCATCCTCATCATCATCCTTTGGTCATTCGCCTTGGACATAGAGTTGAGGTCTACGCAAACATGACTTATACATTTCAACAACATGAAATGAGTTGTTGTTTGCCCAGTCACAGTCACTTAAACTAGCACCATAACAAGCTAAACCACCCACATTCAAAAAGATTTCTTCATTAATTTCGAACAACTTTCCAGCTATCATTGACCAATATTTCCCATCTTTATATCTAAAATTCGTGTCATACTCCCTAACTAGAGCATGGTAAATATTACTTTTCAATTCCAAGAAGGGGATAGCCCCTTGAGCTTCCAAGCCATGCGAATATTCGAAGTTCTGTTCCGCTAGCCAAGTCACATTCGCAATTCGAATTTCTTGTAGAATCAATGAGTAGTATGGGTCCCCGCGGTTCTGCCTTGGTTGTGGAGATGGCACGACTTTTGGAGCACGCAGTGGACGTTGCGCGGTTGTCTTGATTCTCTTTCCACGTTCTCTGTCCATAGCAATCAAACACTGAATCATGATGAAGGTTTAGAGGAAAG
>NC_032025.1:12944879-12945454 GCF_001865875.1 Lupinus angustifolius | reverse complement strand
CTCATCCTTATCCTCATCCTCATCCACATCCTATCCTCATCCTCATTCTCGTATTAATCCTACCATAATCCTCATCCTCATCGACGTCCACATCCTCATCCTCCTCTTAATCCTATCCTCATCCTCATCCTCTCCTAATCCTCATCCTAACCTCGTCCTCATCCTCTTCCTCATCCTCATCCTTACCTTGTCCTCATCCTCTTCCTCATCCTCATCCTCCTCCTTATCCTATCCTTATCCTCATCCACATTCTCATCCTTATCCTATCCTCATCCTCATCCTCATTCTACTCCTCATCCTCATTCTCGTCCTCATCCTATCCTCATCCTCGTCCTAATCCACTTCCTATCCTCATCCTCATTCTCGTCCTAATCCTATCCTTAACCTCATCCTAACCTCAGCCTCTACCTCATCCTCATGCTCTTCCTCATCGTCATCCTCATTCGTGTCCTCATCCTATCCTCATCCTCATCGTCGTCCTCATCCTATCCTCATCCTCACGCTTGTCCTCATCCTATCCTCATCCTCATCCTCATCCTCATCCTCATCCTCATCCTCATTCTCGTCCTCATCCT
>NC_032025.1:12943684-12944779 GCF_001865875.1 Lupinus angustifolius | reverse complement strand
TTTCAGTTTTAATTCATCTGATTTTTTCCGTAGTTGAATTCTTTTTTGTTGGTTTAGAAAAATTATTCTTTTTTGTTGGTTTAGCAAAATTATTCTTTTTCTTTCGTTACTTAATTTTGCTAATTTTTTATGTTCTTCATGCATCTCAACATAAGCACTATACAATATTTCATATGAGGCAGAATCAGAAGAAGAGGATGATGTGTCAGAGTATACCTCATCTGAAGTATTCGTGCTACCTGATCCGCAAGCCTCATCTGTTATTGCCATTAAGCATAGCTTCGTGGTCTGCTCATCATCTTAGGTGCTTGATGTTGTTTCTTCCTCCGGTACATCCTAGGCGATGTATGATTTCTTTGAATCAACTCTTTTTAAGTAAGTGGGGCACTGATACTTCATGTGTCCTGGCTTACCACATTCATGGCAAGTGAAGCGCTCCTTTGTCTTGTCTTGCCTTTCTTTGTAGATTCACACGCTTCTTTCCTTTGGAACCGTCTAAGTCCTCCTTTCTTCTTCAAGAAATTTCCAAATTTTCGCACAAGGAGATTTAGTGTTTCCTCGTCAATGTCTGAATCGGAGTCGTCATTATCTGTCTCTTCGTTGGGTTGTGATGTTGAAACTTTGAGAGATATTCCCTTATTTTTGCGATCGGACTCCTCTTGCATGGTCAGACGCCCAAGCTCCCTATCATGCTCCTGAAGCTTTCCAAAGAATGTTGCCAAAGGCATGGAGTCTAGATCCTTGGACTCCATGATTGTCATCACTTTAGGTTGCCATCTCCTGTCAAGACAACATAAGACTTTATTAGTGAGCTCTCCTTTGGTGAACATCTTATCTAAATCAATAAGATTGTTAATAATGTGAGTGAATTGTTTTTACATATCGCCGATCGATTCACCTAGTAGCATACGAAATAATTCGTATTCGTGAGTTAGCGCGTTTAGCCGGGCACGCTTGACCTCGCTAGTGCCTGTGTGAGTTGCTTGTAGAGTGTCCCACATTTCCTTGGCACTCTGCCATTGAGACACCCAAAAGAATTCATTGTAGGATAGGGCCGAGGAATGATGTTTTTGGCGCGAAGGTTGAACTGGACCT
>NC_032025.1:12938841-12943679 GCF_001865875.1 Lupinus angustifolius | reverse complement strand
TGGTGGAACCCATTTTAATTCCTTTCGGATCACGAGGATGCGGATGAGCTAGCACGTCGTACTAGCTTTGATACCACTTGTTAGGTATCAGTGGCCTAGGAACACCTAGAAGGGGGGTTGAATAGGTATAACGGTTATCGTCGCCACTTCTTGAACCAAAACCCAACTGCTGGAAATAGCCNGCCCAGTTAATCGATTAACATCAAGATTTAATCGATTAACTATTGCACATAACAGAATGATCAGACAGGAAACTTGCATAGTAATTAAAACAGAATTGAACAGATATAATATAGATATTTTTACGCACAATTATTAAGCATATGGCAGTAAACAAATATCCAAAATTTCAATTACATATTCAATTTATAACAGCAAGAAACTTAAAGAAGATAAAGAGAGAAAGAACAGTGCACAAAGGATTTTTATCCTGGTTCGTTTGCGGTCCACTACAAACTACATCCAGGCCTCCCCTTCTCGTTCAAGGAGATTTTCTTTCTTCACAATATTGAAATATGGATACAAATACCAATTCAATTACAAGCACATAGGACGCCCCTTTCTTGAAATCTAGGACAAATCCAGAATACACAAAAAACACGTTAAACAACAAGATATACTTAAGCATAATAATGCTTGGAATATGATATTTAAGCCATCAAGATTCAAATGAGTTAATAAAATGCAGTATACAGATAACTTCTCTCTAACAATATCTAATGCATGAGCATGTGAGTAAGATAACAATGGATACAGAATTATGCTAAAACATTAAGCATATGATAACAATCAAAACAACATAATTTCTCTCTTCTCACGCATGCAACCTCTCTTGCAAAAATGAAGTAAAACAAGTATGAAAAATGCTCTCTAAACAGCCCTATACAATAGAATGCAATGCTATGGTTCTCTGAACTTTGCCTCTTATTTATAGCAAAGAGAATAGGTGGTTACATTCGTTGCAAAATAGTTTAAACAGTTAAATAGTTAAAATAGATTTCAGTTATAACAAATAACAGACTATTTAATCGATTAAGACTCTTTGTTAATAGATTAACGAAGCAACAGAATGACACAGAATACAGTTCAAACAGAAAACACACATTTAATAAAAAAACAGTTGAGTTAATCGATTAAGTTACCACGTTAATCGATTAACTGGAACATTTATGCATATGTTTCAAAAGGTAAACTTCTCATATGTTATGCACAATATATATACATGTTCTACTAAGTATATTATGCCTATTATGCACATATAACATGTATGATAGATACATGAACATACAATTAACTATATGATATGTCTCATGAATATGATATGACAATTAAGATGGCTTAAGAGACTAGCACCTAGGTTCACCTAAACTATACTCACTTACTACGGCACACATCCCATACTACTTAGATTATAAACTCAAGTTACGTCCTAGTCTAGATATGACCAAATGAGCATAAGGCATGTTGATTGTTGAGCCATCTTCAAGCTTTGATAGAACCTTGTCTTCATCAAAACATAGGCAAAGACATGCTAGTTCTATCCTTGACACTTTGCACTTTCACATATTACAAAAATATTAAAATAGAGTAAAGAAGAAAGGTTGGTATGGGAACACATATTTTGTAGCCTTATATCCTTTTCTTAGAAACTCTTAGCTAGACCACGATAAAAGTTTTAAAAGAACTTAATGCGGATTCATTTGAGTATGATGCAAACCATGTTAGAAACGCTGACTCCACTAAACTTATAAAATTTTGATATGATACGTCAACTTTAATGCATTGACTAAAATCCTTCTCTTCATAATTATCATCATCGCCACATCAAAATTCAGAGCCCAAACAAAAATTAAATTATATCATATATATCTCAAACACTTGTCAAATATGCACAATCTTTCTTTTTAGTATTTCATTTTAAAGAATTTTACATGAAATAAGGAGCACTAAAGCAAAGGAAATGTTGAAACCTCACATCCTAGGGCAGTTTTTTAGATGATTCCTAGTTTGATGTCCTCTAGATTAAGCCTACCAGGACAATCTGAGCAGAGGATGACTCCTAATATCTCACACTTGGACAATTTTTGGGTCGATTCCATTTTCCAAGTGGAAATTTTGAAAAATCTAAAAATTGGGACAATGTTGGTGTAACACCATGTTTTTCCAAGCACGTTAAATTAAGTAATTAGTTGTTAATGAATTAATTATAGAAATTAGTCAGTAATGTTTTAGGCTAAACCTCAGTTGAGTTTTGGTCTAGTATTGTAATATTCTTGCTTGCCCTATTTTTTCAAGATTTTTGGAGAATAAAAGTTTCCGAGACAATTTCGGGTCGTTTTATTGAGTTTTCGCTCAGGTTTTGAGTTCCGTAACTCGGAATGAAATTCCGATTTTTCCGTTGGTTTCAAAATATTATTTCTGGTTAAAATAGATACCAAGTTTGTCCGTAACTCATCTCTAGGTATTTTTCAACTCGAAATTCAATTTTCGACGTTTTGGGCAAAAAACCTAAATCAAGAGATCGTATATTTCCGAACGAATTTACCCGGTAATACTCGGGCATGACTTCAATTGTGAAATTATGTCACATTAATCAAGTTGGAGTATTATTCACATCATGGGTCAATGGCTTGTCAAACATAAAATTTCTCCCTTGTTCTTAGATGAAAAAACTATATCTTTGATGAGTTTATTTGCTTTAGAAATATTGGAAATTATTGTTAGTATTTGAATCTATTTAAAGATGTTGATTTTAACATCAAATGAACCTTTATTGTGTTTAAGAAAAGTTTATGTATATTCTTGAAGAAGGTAAGGGTTTGCCATATCCACAAGGACTTGCTAACTCAACCTTTCAAAATCAAATATAATTTCACACAATATTTGACCTTAAACGCACTAAGAACTAATTCTTTAGTTTACTTAGAAACTCGAGAAATAAAGTCTAAACATTAAATACAAGATTAATGATTATGACACACATGCATTCTAATATGTCAAGTGACTACACGCATATTTGAGTTTAGATTAATGTATGCCCTTAATTGTGTTAATCGTCAATGTCTTGGTGTATGCTAACACTTTACAAACTTAGCTCTATGTCTAGCAAATAAACCAATAAAATTATAATATATGAATAATCTAGCATGTCTCTATGTCTAGCAACACATACCATCAAATTTGAGAGTTTTCATTGCAATTGTGAATCTATATCTAGCAAACATATGAGCAAAGACATTCATTGTGACAATTAAACATACAACTACGTCTAATTATATGCATACATGATTAATTATTAGTTTTGGATTATCGAGCTAGGTTTCCACATCAAGGTTCCTTTCACAACTCGGACTATGCATTTCGTCAAAACAAAGTAAGCATTAAAAGTGTAGAGACAAAAGTCACTAAACTTACTTTTATTTATTTCTTACTTAAATACAAAGTTGAAGCACAAAATAAAGTGCCCTTTTAGGCAGTGACATTAGCGGCAAAGTATAGCACAACATTTACATTGGCAAAGTTTTAGCATACCACCTTTTCATTGTCATGCAAGATTACTAATTCATTAACACATAAAAAAAGCATAACCATATGTAATTGCTACAAACTTCTTAAATCAATGATACTTTAATATTCTCCCTGAATGATTACTTTTATTTAGCCATGAGAGAGTCATGTGTTCTACTAGGCTAATTAGGATATTTTGGATTTGGCTTCCGAACTATTGTGGACCTCCACGATTGTCTGGGGGGTTTCTTCCTTCAAATCTCTATATGGTTTAGTCTATCTTCTTCTGGAGGCCTGATGTGTATTCCATATTGCCAAGGACTTTTTCCCTTACCTGGTGAACTAGGAATGAATCTATTAGGTGGTGGTTCAACACCAACCACTTTTTCTGACGATTGTACTTAGTTAAGTATCAATTGTTCATCCATTTTTTTTTAATTATTTTCTTCAATCTCCTTCATATTTGGTTGCAACATTACCTGTGGAGACTAATAAGTGCAAAAAGTATACACTTTTCACCATAATTTTATGGCACTTATCCTATGCAAATTGTAGAAAACCAACTTAAATTAACACTTTTTAGGTAAATTTTGCATGATTAAAGAAATTAGTTCTTTATTAGTTCTTGTCCAAGTTTTCTTTGAGTTTTGTAGGAAATTGAATATTAAAGAATAAATTCAAATATGGACAAGAATTCAAGCCAAAATTCAAGACAAAAGCTCAAAATGAATTTCTAAAAGTAATCAAGTTAAAGCATGGCACGCTATGTGCTTAATTTGGTTACTTAGCCTTGAAGAAAGGTAGTTTACTTCGTCTTGAAGAAACCTAAGTTAAGGTAGGCCAAGCAACTTTCAAAAATCAAATGCTTACCTTAACTTAAAAAAACAACCCAAAAGTGCCAAGCAACCAACAAAAATCAAGTAAAAAACCAAAGGAAAAAAGGTTGCTTCACCATGAAGAAATCAAGCACAAAGCTGTCCAACCAAGCTAAGAAACAAGCACCAGGCCAGGTCAGCCAAGCACCAAGCACCAGGCCAGGTCAGCTAAGCTGCTGAAACATGCAGCTTAGCGTGGAACTAGGTCAGCTAAGCTGCTGAACAAGCAGCTTAGCGGTCCAACCAAGCAGCTTAGCGGGGAACAAGGTGTGCTAAGCTGCTGAAACATGCAACTTAGCGGGGAACTCATGGAACATCTTAATTTTTATTTGCTTAAAGGCCAAGAACATGACCTCATGGATGACATAAAGCTATGACAAGAAGGAGGAGGTGTCACCATGCATGTAACCTAGCCCACCATAGGGGTCAAGTAGGGGCCAAAGTGGCTCTTCATAG
>NC_032025.1:12938304-12938741 GCF_001865875.1 Lupinus angustifolius | reverse complement strand
TGTGCATAACATTTTCTTTCTCTTTTGTATAAATTTATTTTTCCTTTTGTACATTTTTATTTTTATGTTTTGTACATTTGAAAAAAAAAATTAAAAACTAAAAAAAGAAAAAAAGTGAATTAGTGGAGTGAAAATCCACTAGTTAAGAAACCTTTTATTGTTGTTATAAACTTTTTAGGAGATGTTTTTCAAAAGAACAATATAAAAGGGATTGAAATAAACAAGGATTAGTAGCTAGACTTTTTCTTCAAGAAGGGAAGCCACTTGAATCCTTAAAGGTTAAGTATTCACCATGTACTTTTTGATGATGATACTTTATCTTGTGATACTTTAACCAAACATCTCCCTCAACATGCCTTAGTAAATGATTTTGAAATTGTCAAATTAATTTTTAAAACTAAGAGCATGCTTGTTACATTTGTGCAAAAAAAAATATG
>NC_032025.1:12929815-12938204 GCF_001865875.1 Lupinus angustifolius | reverse complement strand
TCCTTCAAATCTCTATATGGTTTGGTTTATCTTCTTCTGGAGACCTGATGTGTATTCCATATTGCCAAGGACTTTTTACCTTACCTGGTGAACTAGGAATGAATCTATTAGGTGGTGGTTCAACACCAACCACTTCTTCTAACGATTGTACTTATTTGAGTATCAATTGTTCATCCATTTGTTTTTACTTATTTTCTTCAATCTGCTTCATATCTGGTTGCAACATTACCTGTGGAGACCATTATGATTTTGCTTCATCAAACACCACATTGCGAGAAACATAGCAAAATTCTGTTGTTGGATCGCAACACCTCCATCCTTTACACTCATTGTCATAATCCACAAAGGATGGAGGTTATGCGATACGTTAAACTCCATTCTCTTGTGGCCTGTAAGGATACGTTAACTATCTTCGTATACTGTTCTTCCTGAAGAAGTTATAGAATTGATGTCAGGTATACCCCCCTCAGTTATCAGTATGTAAACACTAGATTTATAACTTTGTCTCATTTACTGCATTACGTTTAAACTCCTAAAACTTCTTCAAAGCTTTTGTTTTTATTTCATGAAATATGTCCATATGTATCTAGAATAATCAACAATGAAAGTAATCATATAATGATGTCCACTCACTTATGGTTCCTTTATTAGTCCTAACACATCTGAGTGAACTAATTGAAGCAACATCTTTGACTGGAACTTTGAATCATCCAATGGAAGTTGATGTGCCTTACCATACGCACAATCAATGCACACATATTCATTGTGTACTTCAATTTGAAGAAGACATTTTAGTAATGACTTTTTTATCATCTCCTTAAGTTTCCCATAGTTTACGTGTCCTAATTAGGCATGCCATAAATCAACAGTTTCATTCTTCTTCGTCCTGTATACATATGTCGTTTATGCTAACATTATATATATCGGCTCACGTCGTAATTCCTTCATAGTTGGCTTCTCACTCAAATTTAAATTCCTATAGACCTTGACATCATCTGGTCCAAACACTACATAATTTCCTGAAGTTGTAGCTTGAGATACTGACAATAAAGATTTCTCCTTCTCTTGCACATGATACACACTCTGCAATTGTAATGGATGAGAACTATAGCGAGGAATTATAACACCGTGAATTTTCTGTGTATATTTTATTAATTATTTATTTTATCAACGATTAATTTTAGAAATTAATTGGTGTGGATTCAAGGTAAACTATAGTTGAGCGTTAGTCTTGTTTTGTGATTTTCTATTTTATGGTAAATTTTCGAAATTTTCTATGACGAAAGGTTTTTGAGCTGCTGTCGGACCCAAATTCGCCCGAGTTCGGCCCAATATCCATGAGTTCAATGTATAAATGATATGTTTATTTCATCCATCCTTACGCCAATATCCTCCTAATAAACTATTCAGAAATAACCGAGAGTAAAGGATATATGATCGATCTATTCCTCACAAGGATATATGATCGATCTATTCCACTAGAACTGTCCATTTCAAGATGGTGTCGTATAAAACACTTTTTAGGCATCGCTCTCATCGATCCTAATTGCAAAGAGGGGTTGTCAGAGATCATCTAGTTTGCATTGTGAGAACTGTCTAATCCAACAGAATACCTCATCGAGGAATACAGGGGACTTGTCTAACCTAGAATCTCCATCAAGGCTTTGCTGACGCATCATCGCCATCACCGACCCTCTCAACATCTCGGGGATCATTCGTCTCTCGCAATTTTCCTCTCCACTACTTTACTATTCATAATGAGTATGCACACTAACCGAGGTTAGCATATTAAAGCTTTTAATCATTCTTTTATTATGATTGGCCCATCCTAAGACATCTCCCATCGGGAATGCTTCTAGTGGGACCTGGTCTTAACATCAATAGAGGAAAACCTCATCACCATTACGAACCATCGTTGAATCACCTTGGATGACCCAATGGTCAAGCCTCTTATGGCTAGATGATCTCGCTGCGTGGGGAAACATAACCTTTAGGCCTCGCCCTTAACAATGAAATTGTTAGCACTTATTATTTTGGTTCTGATGAATTTCTTGTACAAACTCTCAAGAATCTAATATAATTGTTCTTTCTTACGAAGTTTACATCTTTGGGGTACATTATCCCCAATGAAGGAGTTTTATAAGTTTTATTAAAGAATAATGGGTTTGAGAAACAAGAGCTTGAAGAAAAATGAAACCTTGGTAGAAGGGCTATCATTGAACTCTCTCCCAAGTGAGAGCTGGAGCTCATATGATAAAAATTATCTAATCTTCCTGGAGACCTCTCACCTAGGTGAGAGTTATTGCTCAAGCGAGGGCTCTAATAATCGATTATGCCTACACATTAATCGATTATCACAGTTACAAGATAAAACTATTGGGACCTCTTCGCCCAAGCGAGAGCTGTCGCTCAAGCGAGGGCTCTAATAATTGATTATACCAATATGTGAAACAATTTCTCAGTTACAAGATGAAATTACTAGGGCCTCACGCCCAAGCAAGAGAATGGCGCTCAAGCGAAGAAAACAAGTCAAAAATTAGTGGGACCTCTTGCTCAAGCGACAGAAGCACGCCCGACTTTCTAGAGACTCCTCGTCAAAGCGAGAGCTTGGCGCTCAAGCGCGGTCTCCGATAATTGATTATCACAATTATGATTATTTGAGTAATGTTCATTGATGGATAACCACTACATTACTCTACCTATATACCTAACTTAAACGATATGGCTTAAGAAACCACACGTACTTTATCCAAACAAACAGACAATTGATTAAGTACATGATTTTTTAATACCCAAACAACTCCGAACTTTTCAGGTAGTTTAAGAGGTCTGAATGTCATATTTTGACACCACTATTTCATGATGTATTCTCCCTCACCTTAGGTTGTCCAAACTTTTCAGGTAGTTTAAGAGGTCGGAATGTCATATTTTGACACCACTATTGTCATGACGTATTCTCCCTCACCTTAGGTTATCGATGGAGCGATTCCCTTGAAGTGTGAACGAGTCGGTTGTCCAACTTCGGAAGCTTTGGAAGCAAACACAAAAAAAAATTAGTGGGTTTGCGAGTTACATTTTTTGCATGATAACCCTAAGGTAAAGACATCTTTTAACTTATCACGGATTCAATCACTTTCATCCATCCGGTTCAAGATTACATATTCTTGGATCATCCTTTATCATCGAAAGTCTTGTTTAACAAAACAATCCTTTTCAAACTAAGACTTTAACAAAGCTTGTACTTTTAACTTTAACACAAATTAATACTTCCATGAAGACTTTTTAAGGCATACTCACCCCTTTAGGGTCAGTTTCTTAACCAAAATCAACACTTTAAAAATCTAGATCTCTTAAGTTAAACTTACTACTTAAAAGTAAGCTAACTCAAATGGATTCAACAAATCTCTATGGTTATCTCAACACATTTCATTCTATTAGTAACCACGGGGTTGTTAGTGTTGATCACCTAACCAAGAACAACATTTTAAGTCACGATTTCTTGAGTTAAACTTACCACTTTAAAGTAAGCTTATCTTAACAACGTCCATACTATAACTAATCTACCATCCAAGACTTCATAACACTTTAAGTTTATAAAGTCAATACTTTTATAGCTCATCTTTAATCCCAAACCATTACTTGAACTTGGAAATCAAAGGATATTTTTTACTAATCAAATCATTAACACGTAATACTTTAAAACTACACTTTTTCAGCAAAAACTCACCCTTTTCCTTAATATGGTTCACAACTTCACTAATATGCTCAAGGGTTGTCAGCCAACAACACTTCATTCTAGGTAATCACATGGTTCTTTAGTGTTGACAATACTACTTTACACTTTCAAATACACTCAAACTAACAAACATTTTGGATTTCAAAAATAGAAAATAAACTTTTTCCTAGACAAACATAGGCCACGATTCTTAAACCTAATGGCAAGGAAAGTTTTGGTTTCTCAACTTAGCATTAAACACATTAAAGGTTCTTTTGATGTACAGATTATAATCTTTAAACACATTCAAACACCAACATTAAATTTTCTAGCATTAAAACTGAAAAATAATTATTCTAAACTAGTCCAAGGCTATGGTATTTCAAGTGAAAAACAAGTGGAAAAATCGAAAATTTACATGGTTTAAAAACTCTTTAAATGTTCATTTGATGTACAAATCATCACCTTTAAACATATTCCAACGCCAACATTATATTTTCTAATAATAGATATAAAAATAAACTACTCTACACTTGTTCAAGGCTATGATTTTTCAAGCCATAAACAAGTGGAAAATTCCAAGCGTTACATGTTTTAACAACTCTTTAAAGGTTCCTTCGATGTAAAAATCATCACCTTTCAACACATTCAAACTCCAACATTATATTTTCTAGCATTAAATAGAAAAATAAGCTATTCTACACTTGTTCAAGAGTATAGTTTTTCAAGCCAAGAACAAGGGGAAAATCCAAACTTTACATGGTTTAACAACAACAAAATACTGGAATCCAAAACATTAAAAAATAGGCACATGAACAAAATACAAGAAGAAAAATACCTTAAAATCTCATTGAAATGCTTAAGATATAAGCGAGAAAGTGAGGCCAACAAATGTTCTGCCTCAAGGCCAAGGGTTGCCTTTTATAGAGAGAAAATGAGATTTTTGGGGGAAAAATCAAAGTGGTCCCCCAAAATCTTAATGATGTAATGAGTTGATAAGTGGTTTGGGGAATTGTGCAAGTCAATGTACTTTTTCTTCATCAACAAGCAAGCTTGACTCATGGATGGTGATGTGACTAATGCGATGAAACATCGTCATTAAAACAATGCCCGAGCCTTTTTGGCAAAAACTCGACCTGAGATTAAAAATCTCCCGGTTTAGGGTTCCAATATATGAGTAACAGAGCAATCAGAATTCGATTCCGAGTTATGGAACTCAAACATCATCTTTTGGACTGAATTTAGGGTGAATTGGCCCAGAAAGAGGCCCAAAGACTTTCAGTCTCAGGAAACTATAAAAATTTACCAAAAATTAGGAAATCACAATACAATACAAGACTAAAATTTAATCAATATTGAATAAAATAAATATTGATTAATTTCTAAATCCATATTGATTAATTTCTAAATTTAGCCTAAATCAATATTGATTAATTTCTAAAATTTATCGCTTTTCAATTAAATAATTAATAAAATTCGCATAGAAAATCATGGTGTTACAAAGGTGACATGCCACGACCGGTTAAAGGGTGATTTGAGCAAAAGAATTGAATATTTATGACTATTTATTCATACTTAATATGATTATTATTTATGTATTATTAACTATGAAATTATCAACTATGAAATTAATCATGTTTAATGAATTTTATATTCATTATTTATCTTGAACAGAAATATTTATTATTATAGTTGTTATCGATTATATATTTATTTAAATATTTTAATTTATTAATATTTTCATGTAAAATGATTGTTGTTAATTATTTGATTTAATGATAATGAATAAAAGTGATATGTGAGGGCAAATAAAAGATGGTCCAAGGAAAATAAGTGATGTCACAACATTCCACCTATCTACATTATAATTTAGTTCAAGATATAAATCATATAAGTATGATAAAAAAAATTCTATTTATAAAAATTGAATTACTCTTTATTTGTTTTAAATATTTCCTTGAACACTAGTATGGTATTACACTAATTATAGTTTTTTATTAATTTATTACTTTCATTATTATTGAATTATGATATTACAAAAGATAAAGATAAATTTTTAAATTATTATTATTAATATAACATTTTTAAAATAGAAAAAAATAAATGAATATAAAATATTGATGGAGAAAAAACTTATTAAGGAATTTCTGAAAAACTTATTATTGAGTAGTAGAAACAAAATCTGTTGACATGTGTCATCATGTGATTGTGTATGATGGTTGTTGGCAATGCAAAAAAGGAGGCAAAGATTCAGGTTTACCTTATATTGATGGCATCCAGTTTACCAATACTCTAGCAATATCCAATGATTTTATTTTCAAATTGATAATTAATTTTGTGTTGCAATTATGAAATTTTTATTTTCCACCTACCATTTTTTGGTTTGGTTTCAAATCAAACTAAAATAAGTTTTTGATTTTAAAATGAGATATTACTAATAAATCACTATCTATTCGTATTATCTTATAAAATTTTGTCTCCTTCATAAATCAGTACTAATTTTATTGACTGTTAATTTCATTGTTCAATTGTTGAATTATTAAATATTTATTTATTATCCATCATTATTTTGATTTGATTTAATTGATATGAAAATAATTTTTTATAATTTTAAAACGATATAATGCTCTAAACAATAATGTATATATCTAGCCTGAACAATATCAATTATTTGTATGGTTTTATTTCCACATCAATTTTTTATATCTATCTCACAAATTAAAATTTAATAGCCAACATATTTTCTCTCTTTTCACTCCATTTATTTTTTCTCTTCTATTTTTCTTGTTTTATGTAGGTTGGAAAATTTGGATATTCACATTCCTCATAGTCATTCCTTCGGTCATAATATATTTTATTAT
Source organism: Lupinus angustifolius (assembly GCF_001865875.1). Lineage (NCBI taxonomy): Eukaryota > Viridiplantae > Streptophyta > Magnoliopsida > Fabales > Fabaceae > Lupinus > Lupinus angustifolius. The sequence goes on along the minus strand of NC_032025.1, from coordinate 12,931,628 downwards.
GTAAAATATATTTTATTAAATTATTTTTTTAAATAAAGGTTAATAGAAAATAAGCAACATTCCTCGTGCACTATCTTCCTCATGTATTCAAACTATCATTTTAATTACTAGGCTAATATTAACTAATTAATAAAATAAAAATAATTTTCTATTATTTCAAACGTTTTTATTTAAGACATTATTATAATTATTTATTATTTTTACCATATTTTTAATTTTGTTTATGTAAAATGGAAGAAAGAAAAAGGATAGCAATACAACAATATTGATCACTATTTATTAATTAGTAAATTATCCATAATGTACTATTTTCAACTATAAAAGTTCACACTTTGGTTGAATAGAAGTTAAAAATCCACATATTGGTTTAATAGAAGACTTTACCACCATATTGAATAAAATATGAAGAAGTCTTTGATATACTACCAATAAATTAAAAAACGTATCCAATATAGGTAAAAATATAAATTACTCGTTCAGTCTTATTTTCCACATCAATTGTTTTATCTCTATTACAAATGGAAATTTAATCAGCAGCCCAATTTTCTCTCTTTTCTGTTTATTTGTTTCTCTTTTTTTAAATAATCTATGGATTGAACAAAATTAGGTATATACACTTCTAACACACGCTCCTTTAACTTTAATATAAGTTATATTGAAAATATGGTTTATTAAATTATTTTTTAAAATATAGGTTAATAGAAGAGAAACAACATTCATTATGAAGCATAATCCCCATTTTGATAGACACGAGAAGCAATACTAACTCTTGTTATCATATCTCTACTAGAAGAGAAAAAGAAAATATAAACACTAGTCACGACCATCCTCTTAGCCTTTCAAAAGATCACATATTTAAAATATCATTTCAATTATTCAGTTATTGTTATTAGCTAATTAATAAAAATGAAGTTATTTATATTATTCTAAAGGATGTCTATTTATTAAAATAGTTTTTAATATAATTATTTATTATCATTACTATATTTTTAATTTATAATAAATAATTATTGTAAAAGTAAATAAATATGAATAGTTTCATAATTAAATTTAAAACTATAAAAACTATCGAAATATTAATCACATCAAGAATAAAGAAATGATGATAAATATTGAAATAATGTTTATCATTAACTAAAATATTTATTATTGTTATTGTTACAAATTATTTATATTATTTTAAATGATTCCATCTAATACAATATTTTTTAATATAATTATTTATTATTATGAATAGATTATTAATTTTATGTAAGAAAGTTGAATAAAGAAATAGGGTAACAATACAACAATGTGGACCACTATTTTTTAATTAGGAAATTGTCCATAATGTACTATTTTCAAGTATAAAAGTTCACATTTTGGTTGAATACAAGATAAAACTTTATACTTTTGTTTAAGAATATATCACCACCATAGTGAAAAAGTATGAAGAAATCCTTGATTGGTATATGTTTATTTATCGCCGTCTTTGCATTTGCTGCAGGTAATTTTCTTTTCTTGGTAAATGCTTCATGTAGTGTCTCACACTTAAAATTAATTCATAGAATTTGTGTTTGCATACTTCACAAATTATAGGCAATTATTGTAGAGATATTCTCACTCTCTATATATATATATACACATATATATAAATATATAAATATATAAATATATAAATATATAAATATATAAATATATAAATATATAAATATATAAATATATAAATATATAAATATATAAATATATAAATATATAAATATATAAATATATAAATATATAAATATATAAATATATAAATATATAAATATATAAATATATAAATATATAAATA
>NC_032025.1:12927858-12929715 GCF_001865875.1 Lupinus angustifolius | reverse complement strand
AACCGAAAATGGTGATGTTCTTGAACTTATGAAAATATTTTGTTGAAACCATGAACAACTTGTGTTCATGGAGTTGTTATAATGTTGTATTACATACTTTTGTTGTTTTAGCCAAAGGGGATGATGATAAAATCAAAGGAACCTTTAGGAAATGTTTTGTAAAAATGAGAATGTATGTATTTCTATTTGTTTTTAGCCTTAAAACCATGGCTTGGAACAAGTTTGAAAAATAGAAACTTTTGTTAAAAAGGATGCTAAACTTTTATTACTAAAAACCGTACCTTTAAAAGGGATGGAAATCATGAACGAACTTTCAATGAAAAAGGATGGTCAAGAACATGTGATGTTGGACCGAATGGATGAAAGGGATGTATGATCGCAATGGGGAAAAAGAGAAATGATTTTAAGTATTGTAGTAACAATTTTAGAAATATCGGAAACTAGCGGATTTTTACTTTGGTAATTATGAAGATTTTGGTGTTCGAACCTTCAAACCAAACCACCCTTAGTTGACGAGTTAAAGCACGATTCATTAAGGTGAGAGAGAACACATCGTGATATAGTGGTGTCCGAATATGACACCCGGATCTCCTAAACCATCTCAAAGGTTTTGGAGTTAACTTGGGCTTTAAGAAACCCAAGATTTTTATGTTTGAATGCTTTTGAATATATATGATTGTTGATGAAATGTGTTGAATATTGTATATGAATGTTGTTGGAAACTTTGCTGTGTGCAGGTGTTTGAAAAACCATGTTTAAATGTGTTTCAGTTGTCGAAAAGGGCAAAATTAGTATTATGTCCAAGTCCCTGTCGCTAGGGCGAGAAACTCTCGCCTGGGCGAGCACAGTCTCGCTTGGGCGAGGACTGGGCGAGGGATTGGGAGAGGGGAAGTTTTGGTTCTGGAATTCCCTCGCCTGGGCGACAAAATCTCGCTTGGGCAAGAAAGCCTCGCTTGGGCGAGGAAGGGCCTCGCTTGGGCGAGAACGCCCAGGATTTTAATGAGCCTCTGGAACTCTCTTGCTTGGGCGAGAGATGTCTCGCTTGAGCGAGAAGAGGCCTCGCTTGGGCGATAGTACCTTCGCCTAGGGGAGGAAGGCTTAAGTCTATTTGAGATTTAAAGATGAATTGTCGCTTGGGCGACTAGTCCCTGCGTTGGCAAGGGACAGTGTGGAAAGATTGAAATGGAATGATGTGGTGAACAATGCGATGAACCTGGGTAGGGTGTGTCATGATATAAAAGTTGTGGAATGAGATCATGGCTTAGATGAGAAACATGACTCCACAAAAGTGTGAACGCATGGTTTATGTTTATGCCTTGTTAGGCAAGCATCCGACTTGAGGTCGTGAAATAGGGGGTACCCTAGTAAGGATACATGATATCACTGACGAACGATCGACCGACCGTAAGTGGCTTGGTCATGTGACCGTCTAAGATTATTCGGTGATGGGTTGTAGTGATTGCGATGTTACCTTGAGCATGTACGGTTGACGTACTATCGGGTCCCACGAGAAGCATTCCTTGTCGGGAGATGGCTTAAGGATGGGCCATCATGTGTTTGATTACTACCCTTGCATTTGACTCTGACTAGGAATGCATTGCATTGTGACCATGAAGTAGTGGAGAGGAAATGACGGGACGACATAGAGCACTGTGATGTAAGTAGGGACAGCACTGATTGGATGGTGATTCGCCAACAATGTCTTGAGGGAGAGTCTGGGTGAGATGAGTCCCGTGTATTCCTGGGGAGGTACCCTGTTGGATCGGACAGTTCTCACAGGCCAAACTAGGCAATCTCTGACAACCCCTGGATTGCATTCGAGATCGATGAGAGGGATGCCCTGAAAGCGTTTGTACG
>NC_032025.1:12927307-12927758 GCF_001865875.1 Lupinus angustifolius | reverse complement strand
GGTTATGGCATAATGAAGTGGAGGAAGAGGAGGAGGAGGACGAGGTCGTTGAGCTCGTAAATGTAGAGAGTTCGTAAATGTAGAGAGTTCGGTGGAGGTGATCAGCCTCGTGTCTGACTCGGAGGAGGAGGAGGACCCGAGTGAGGGGTCCAGCATTCCTGGGATCTTTTGAGTCAGCTTGTGGGCCCGTCGATGTCCCATTTTTGTTTTTGGTTGGGGGGCTGTGTTCTTTTTTATTTTGTATATGTTAGTGGCGAGTTAGTTTATGCCTTTGTTGACCTAGTTTGTATGAACTAATTATTACTTAACCGATTACATGCATTGTGTTATTCAGGAAATTGTCACTCAGGTTAAGTTATCATTTGATAACGATAAGTTGATTTTCCGCATTCGAGTTACTTAAAGTGATATCCTGGAAAATGAAGATTTGAAAAGGAGGCAATTTTATATA
>NC_032025.1:12913430-12927207 GCF_001865875.1 Lupinus angustifolius | reverse complement strand
GAACCTTTGTGTAGATTTTGACTTATGTAAAACATAAAATTTCTTCCTTGTTCTTAGATGGAAAAACGATATCTTTAAACATGGTTAGATGAGTTTATTTGCTTTAGAAATATTGGAAATTATTGTTAGTATTTGAATGTGTTTAAGGGTTTACCATATCCACAAGGACTTGCTAACTCAACCTTTCAAAATCAAATATAATTTCACACAATATTTGACCTCAAACGCACTGAGAACTAATTCTTTAGTTTACTTAGCAACTCAAGAAATAAAGTCTAAACCTTAAATACAAGACTAATGATTATGACACACATGCATACTTCTATGTCAAGTGACTACGCGCATATATGATTTCAGATTAATGCATGCCCTTAATTGTGTTAATCGTCAATGTCTTGGTCTATGCTAACACTTGACAAACTTAGCTCTATGTCTATCAACTAAACCAAAAAATTATAATATATGAATCATCTAGGATGCTTCTATGTCTAGTAACACATATCATCAAGTTTGAGAGTTTTAATTGCAAATGTGAATCTATATCTAGCAAACATATGAGCAAAGACATTCACTGTGACAATTAAACATACAACTACGTCTAATTGTATGCATAAAGGATCAATTATTAGTTTTGGACTATCGAGCTAGGTTCTCACATCATGGTTCCTTTCACAACTCGGACTAAGCATTTCATCAAACACAAAGTAAGCATTAAAAGTGTAGAGACAAAAGTCACTAAACTTACTTTTATTTATTTCTTACTTAATTACATAGTCCTTTTAGGCAGTGACATTAGCGGCTAAGTATAGCACAACATTTACATTGGCAAAGTATTAGCATACCACCTTTTCATTGTCATGCAAGATTACTAATTCATTGACACATAAAAAAAAAGCATAACCATATGCAATTGCTACAAATTTCTTAATAATCATTGATACTTTAATATTCTCCCTGAATGATTACTTTTAATTAGCCATGAGAGAGTCATGTGTTCTACTAGGCTAATTAGTATATTTTGGATTTGGCTTTCGAACTCTTGCGGACCTCCACGATTGTCTGGGGGTTTCTTCCTTCAAATCTCTATATGGTTTGGTCTATCTTCTTCTAAAGACCCAATGTGTATTCCATATTGCCAAGGACTTTTTCCCTTACCTAGTGAACTTGGAATGAATCTATTAGGTGGTGGTTCACCACCAACCACTTTTTCTGACGATTGTACTTATTTGAGTATCAATTGTTCATCCATTTGTTTTTAATTATTTTCTTCAATCTCCTTCATATTTGGTTGCAACATTACCCGTGGAGACCATTATGATTTTGCTTCATCAAACACCACATTGCAAAAAACGTAGCAACATTCTGTTGTTGGGTCGCAACACCTCCATCCTTTACACTCATTGTTATAATCCACAAAGGATCGAGGTTATGCGATACGTCAAACTTCATTATGTTGTGGCATGTAAGGATACGTTAATTGTCTTCGTATACTATTTTTCCCAAAGTAGTTATAAAATTGATGTGAGGTATACCCCTCTCAATTATAAGTATGTAAAGACTAGATTTATAACTTTGTCTCATTTTCTGCATTACTCTTAAACTCCTAAAACTTCTTCAAAACTTTTATTTTTTATTTAATAAAATATGTCCATATGTATCTAGAATAATCAACAATGAAAGTAATCATATGATGACGTCCACTCACTTATGGTTCCTTTATTGGTCCTAACACATCTGAGTGAACTAATTGAAGCAACATCTTTGACTGGAACTTTGAATCATCCAATGGAAGTTGATGTGCCTTACCATACGGACAACCAATGCACACAGATTCATCGTGTACTTCAATTTGAGTAAGACATTTTAGTAATGACTTTTTCATCATCTCCTTAAGTTGCCCATAGTTTACGTGTCCTAATTAGGCATGCCATAAATTAACAGTTTCATTCTTCCTCGTCTTGTCTACATATGTCGTTTATGCTAACATTATATATATCGGCTCACGTCGTAGTTCCTTCATAGTTGGCTTCTCACTCGAATCTAAATTCCTATAGACCTTGACATCATCTGGTCCAAAAACAACATAATTTCCTGACTTGTAGGTTGAGATACTGACAATAAAGATTTCTCCTTCTCTTGCACATGATACACACTCTGCAATTGTAATGGATGAGAACTATAGCGAGGAAATGTAACACCGTGAATTTTATGTGTATGTTTTATTAATTATTTATTTAATCAACAATTAATTTTATAAATTAATTGGTATTGATTTAGGCTAAACTATAGTTCAGCGTTAGTCTTGTTTTGTGATTTTCTATATTATGTTAAATTTTCCTAATTTTCTGTGACGAAAGGTTTTTGAGCTGCTGTCGGACCCAAATTCGCCCGAGTTCGGTCCAATATCCATGAGTTTAATGTATAAATGATATGTTTATTTTATCCATCCCGACGCCAATATCCTCCAATAAACTATTCAGAAATAACCGAGAGTAAATGATATATGATCGATCTATTCCTCGCAAGGATATATGATCGATCTACTCCTCACAAGGATATATGATCGATCTATTCCACTAGAATTGTCCATTTCAGGATGGTGTCGTATCAAATACTTTTTAGGCATTGCTCTCATTGATCCTGATTGCAAAGAGGGGTTGTCAGAGATCATCTAGTTTGCCCTGTGAGAACTGTCTAATCCAACAGAATACCTCATCGAGGAATACAAGGGACTCATCTCACATAGAATCTCCATCATGGCTTTGCTAACGCATCACCGCCATCACCGACCCTCTCAACATCTCAAGGCTCATTCGTCTCTCACAATTTTCCTCTCCACTACTTTACTATTCAGAATGAGTATGCACACTAACCGAGGTTAGCATATTAAATCTTTTAATCATTCTTTTATTACGATATGCCCATCCTAAGACATCTCCCATCGGGAATGCTTCTAGTGGGACCTGGTCTTAACATCAATAGTGGAAAACCTCATTACCATTACGAACTATCGCTGAATCACCCTGGATGACCTAATAGTCGAGCCTCTTATAGCCAGACGATCTCGCTGCGTAGGGAAAACATAACCTTTGGGCCTCGCCCTTAACAATGAATTTGTTAGCACTTATTACTTTGGTTCTGATGAATTTCTTGTACAAACTCTCAAGAATCTAATATAATTGTTCTTTCTTATGAAGTTTATATCTTTAGGGTACATTATTCCCAATGAAGGAGTTTTATAAGTTATATTGAAGAAGAATGGGTTTGAGAAACTATAGCTTGAAGAAAAATGAAACCTTGGTAGAAAGGTTATCATTGAACTCTCTCCCAAGTGAGAGCTGGAGCTCAAATGATAAAAATTATCCAATCTTCCGCGCTCCTTGTTCTTGCCTTTCGTAGTTGATTCTCGCGCTTCTTTCTTTTAGAATCGTCTAAATCCTCCTTTCTTCTTTAAGAACTTTCCAAACTTTATAAATCCTCCTAGGTGACAGTTATCGCTCAAGCGAGGGCTCTAATAATTGATTATACCAATACGTTAATTGATTATCTCAGTTACAAGATGAAATTACTAGGGCCTCTTGCCCAAGCAAGAGAATGGTGCTCAAGCGACGAAAACAAGTCAAAAATTAGTTGGACCTCTCGCCCACGCGAGAGCTGTTGCTCAAGCGACAAAAGCACGCCTGACTTTCTAGAGACTCCTCGTCGAAGCGAGAGCTTAGCACTCAAGGAAGGTCTTTGATAATTGATTATCAAGTTACGAATATTCATGTAATGTTCATTGATGGATAACCACTACATTACTCTACCCATAGACCTAACTTAAACGATATGGCTTAAGAAACCACGCGTAGTTTATCCAAACAAATAGACAATTGATTAAGTACATGATTTTTTAATACCCAAACAACTCCAAAGTTTTAAGGTAGTTTAGGAGGTCTGAATGTCATATTTTGACACCACTATGTCATGATGTAGTCTCCCTCACCTTAGGTTGTCGAGTGATCTGTTCCCTTGAAGTGTGAACTAGTGGGTTGTCCAACTTCGGAAGCTTTGGAAGCAAACACAAAAACAAATTAGTGGGTTTGCAAGTTAAATTTTTTGCATGATAACCCTAAGGTAAAGACATCTTTTAACTTATCATGGATTCAATCACTTTCATCCATTCGGTTCAAGATTACATATTCTCGAACAATCCTTTATCATTGAAAGTCTTGTTTAACAAAACAATCCTTTTCAAACTAAGACTTTAACAAAGCTTGTACTTTTAACTTTAACACAAATTAATACTTCCATGAAGACTTTTTAAGGCATACTCACCCCTTTAGGGTCAGTTTCTTAACCAAAATCAACACTTTAAAAATCCAGATCTCTTAAGTTAAACTTACTACATAAAAGTAAGCTAACTCAAATGGATTCAACAAAGCTCTATGGTTATCTCAACACATTTCATTCTATTAGTAACCACGAGGTTGTTAGTGTTGATCACCTAACCAAGAACAACATTTTAAGTCAAGATTTCTTAAGTTAAACTTACCACTTTAAAGTAAGCTTCTCTTAACAACGTCCATACTATAACTAATCTACCATCCAAGACTTTATAACACTTTAAGTTTATAAAGTCAATACTTTTATAGCTCATCTTTAATCCCAAACCATTACTTGAACTTGGAAATCAAAGGATATTATTTACTAATCAAATCATTAACACATAATACTTTAAAACTACACTTTTCAGCAACAACTCACCCTTTTCCTTAATATGGTTTACAACTTCACTAATATGCTAAAGGGGTGTCAGCCAACAATACTTCATTCTAGGTAATCACATGGTTCTTTAGTGTTGATAGCACATCCATTAATAACTCTAACAACACTACTTTACACTTTCAAATACACTCAAACTAATAAATATTTTGGATTTCAAAAATAGAAAATAAACTTTTTCCTAGACACATATAGGCCACGATTCTTATACCTAATGGCAAGGAAAGTTTTGGTTTCTCAACTTAGCATTAAACACATTAAAGGTTCTTTTGATGTACAAATCATCACCTTTAAACACATTCAAGCACCAACATTAAATTTTCTAGCATTAAAACTGAAAAATAATTATTCTAAACTTGTCCAAGGCTATGGTATTTCAAGTGAAAATCAAGTGGAAAAATCGAAACTTTACATGGTTCAAAAACTCTTTAAATGTTCATTTGATGTACAAATCATCACCTTTAAACATATTACAACACCAACATTATATTTTCTAATAATAAATATAAAAATAAACTACTCTACACTTGTTCAAGGCTATGATTTTTCAAGCAATAAACAAGTGAAAAAAATCCAAGCGTTACATGTTTTAACAACTCTTTAATGGTTCCTTCGATGTAAAAATCATCACCTTTAAACACATTCAAACTCCAACATTATATTTTCTAGCATTAAATAGAAAAATAAAGTATTCTACACTTGTTCAAGACTATAGTTTTGCAAGCCAAGAACAAGGGGGAAAATCCAAACTTTACATGGTTTAACAACAACAAAATACTGGAATCCAAAACATTAAAAAAAACAGCCACATGAACAACATACAAAAATGATAACTATCGAATGATGTATGTAGGAGATATTGAGAAAACAAGAAGAGAAATACCTTGAAATCAAAGTGGTCCTCCAAAATCTTAATAACGTAATGAGTTGATAAGTGGTGTGGGGACTTGTGCTAGACAGTATATTTTTGCTTCATCAACAAGCAAGCTTGACTCATAGATGGTGATGTGACTAATGCAATTAAACATCATCATTAAAACCATGCCTGAGTCTTGTCGGCTAAAACTCGACCTGAGATTAAAAATATCCCGATTTAGGGTCCCGTTATGTGAGTAACGGAGCAATCAGAAGTCGATTTCGAGTTATGGAACTGAAACATCATATTTTGGACCGAATTTAGGATGAATTGGCCCAGAAAGAGGCCCAGAGACTTTCAGTCTCAGGAAATTATAAAATTTTACCAAAAATTAGGATATCACAATACAAGACTGAAATTGAACGGAGTTTTAGCCTAAATCAATATTGATTAATTTATAAAATTTATCGCTTGTCAATTAAATAATTAATAAAATTAGCATAGAAAATCTTGGTGTTACAAAGGTGACATGCCACGACCGGTAAAAGGTGATTTGAGCAAAAGAATTAAATATTTATGGTTATTTATTCAGACGTAATATGATTATTATTTATGTATTATTAACTATGAAATTAATTATGTTTATTCAATTTTGCATTCATTATTAATCCTTAACAAAAATATTTATTATTATAGTTGTTATCGATTATATATTTATTTAAATATTTTAATTTATTAATATTTTTTATGTCAAATAATTTTTGTTAATTATTTGATTTATTGATAATGAATAAAAGTGATATGTGAGGGCAAATAAAAGATGGTCCAAAGAAAAGAAGTGATGTCACGACATTCCACCTATCTACATTATAATTTAGTTCAATATATTAATAGGAAAAGAGTGGATTTCGGCCCCGATAGTGGTTCAGAACCGACTGTCTCCGAAAATTACCAACATTTACCACAAAATAGGAAATAAAATTACAAGACTAAAACTCAACTAGAGTTTCGTCTAATTATTTACCAAATATTCCCATAAATTCATTTTCGAAAATATAATTAATAACAATATTAATAAAATCTTATAATTCCAAATCGTAAAATTCGCGGTGTTACAGTGCCAAACATAAATAAATTTCATACACTTTTATGGCACTTATCTTAAGAATAATTGAGAAAAACCAACTGAAAACAACACTTTTTGTATAAAATATCATAATCTTGCATATTTGTGTGTGTATTTCTTATTTATGTATTTTGTAGGATTTAGAAAGAAGAAAAGAAGAGAAAAAACACTCATGGTCAAAAAGAAAAAGAAGTCAAAAATAAAGGGGCTCAACTAGGCAGCTAAGGGTGGACCAAGCCACGCTAAACTAACATGGACACTAGCCTGACTTGGACACCAGCCTGACCTGGACCAAGTTGCTCAAGCAAGCACCTGAGCGGACATGCTTGGCTACTCAGCCTAGCACCAAACTAGTCCTGGCACGGCCAGAACTCATCTTGACACAGTCAGACACAAGCTTAGCGGTCCAACCAAGCAGCTTAGCGGAGAACCAAACTCCTGACCAGATCAACAGGCACCAAGCCACGTCCCAGTCAGCACGGTCAAAGCTGCTGAACAAGCAGCTTAGCAGTGCCATAGGTGTGCTAAGCGGTGTGCACCCAGACTTGACTTAGCCATCAAGTAAACCATGAAGTCACCAATGACCTCACCTCAAGTAGCCCACCATAGGCCAAGTAAATCATACTTTTCTTAAGATATTATATTCATTACTAATTCAATATTAGAGTAGCCAAGATTATGGTGTGACAACCTAATCTCTTTGTGGACGTAATAGTGTTTAGTAATACTGAGAAGTTGCAAAATATTTTCCTTATTCAAAATGATCTTGTCTCCTCAAGAATTTGTTAATATGTAGTTATTGTTGCTTGTTAAATTGTTTATATGCAAAACAACAAAAAACCACCAAAATATGTTTAACTCATTATTTGTGCATTGACATGTTCCTATGATTCATTCGGTTAGGCAATTCCTTGTGGTTCGACATAACCCTATACTATACTACAATTGAATCTTGAAAGAGGTGTAAATTGTAAAATAGTAAAGTGTTATCAATAAATTTATTTGTTGAAACACCTTTTAATATACAAAAGTAATGAAACTTACTTACTAACTTTTATTTATTGTTATTTACATTCCGCAATTTATTTATTCTTTAATACTAACCTTCCTTAAGGAAGAAGTTTGGTTTGTTAATGAAAGGAACCCGAAAGGGAGTAAATAAATAAAGGTCACAAAATTTTATTATTCTTTTGTTCTTTATTTGTTTCTAACAACTAACTATTCATCACTTTTGTACATTAGAATACCATTAAACCGGCTGTGGAATTTATTTCAACAAAGCCGAGATGGCGAGCAAATAATAAAACTGAGTTCACTTACTTAATCAAATAAAAATAACACACCATAAATGAGAGTAATAACCTTTCAACAAATTGGCGTCGCTACTGGAGACGATTTCTTGAGGGGGAAAACCACTCGAGAAAAATTCTTTCAACAAATTGGCGCCGTTGTCGGGGAATTGCTTAAATAATAGAACATTTGATATTTATATGTCATTCATCAAATAATTGTGCATAAACTTATTTTTGCTTTTGTACATATTATTTTTGACTTTGTACAAAAATGTAATTATTAAATATGTATATTATTTATCTACTAACTCTTCTTGGAAAATTGACAGAAGAACCCTTTTCTATGCATGAACAGGAATAAACAACTTGAATTTTCTCTTGATCCTGAAATAGGGAAAACACTCAAGAAATTGAAAAAAGCACAAAAGAGGGCACGTAAAGGAAGAACTATTATCCAAGAAAACAGAACAGAAATTGCAGACAATCACGAGTCTAGGGCAAAAAATCAGAACATCATAGGAGGATTTATCAGCTTCAACCCTAGGAATATGATAAGAATCGGGAGACCTTCCTGCTCTCAAAGGCCAACAAAAATGAAAACAGGGTTAGTACAACTCATGTACGCCAACCCTTTTGCTGGATTAGATCACAAATATCCATACAACCATCTCACCAAATTTTATGAGTTGGTTGGTACTGCTGGGATCTCCGAGTCTGAGGAGGAGACCATCTTTCTAAGGCTATTTACGTTAACACTAATTGGAAAAGCCAAAGAGTGGTTCCTCGATCTCCCACAACATATTCATAATAACTAGAATTTGGTGGAAGCAAAATTTATGTCAAGATATTTTCCGCAAGGAAAATTTATAGACTTGAAAACTGCAATCTCCACCTTCATGCAACCTTCTGAGGAGAGTCTATGCAAGGCACGGGATAAATTCAAATCTATGCTCATAAAATGCCCAAACCATGGGTTCGATGTTCAAACCCAGATTCATATCTTTGTCAATGGACTTTAGCAGCAACATAAGTGGATCTTAAATGCAACTGCAGGCACACAATTAATGGCCAAACCTCCGCAGGAAACCATTGACATTATCGAATCCATGACATTAATGGGTTCGATGTTCAACACCAATGAAGGTCACCACCTAGGCAATGTGGAATGCTTGAACTGAACTCAGCTGATGCAGTTTTGGCCCAACATAAATTGCCTCAACAACAACTAGAAGAGGTGACCCAAAAACTCAATGATTTACCAAAACAGTTACGGGAAACCTCAAAGAAGCATATTTATAGGTGTGACAATTGCAATGAGGATCATGATGCCAATACCTGCCAGAATGAGGAAGTGAATTTTGTTGGGAATCCTCCAAGGCAAAATTTTCAAAGTAATTACCCTGAAGGGGGCAATAACCAATTTCAAAAAAATCAACCTTGGAGGCAAGATCTTCCTCATAAACAAACCTTCTACCCCAGAATAATCAGGTTCAGCATCCAACTCAGGATAAAAGCATCAAACTGGAAGATACTTTGAACCAGTTTATGCAAATGACCGTGTCGAATCAAAAAAATATTGATGCTTCTTTAAGGAATATGGAGATACAAATTGGGCAGCTAGCCAAGCAATTAGCTGAAAATCAAAATTCAACATTTTCAGCTAACACAAAAGTGAACCCTAGAGAACATGGGCATGCAATCCTGAGGGGTGAATCCAGACCATCGGGGCAGTAGAAGGAATAAACAAAAATTTGTTGGTAACTGATGTCAAGCTAAATGACATTAAAAAGGTGCTTGCTGGGAGGCAACCCAGTATCTTTTGATATATAATATGTTATTTCCTTTTTCTACCCTGTACCTTTATTCTATTTTTTTGTTTTTGTTTATAAGTATTAACTTTAGGGATCAAAACTCGGAAAATAATTCTTTTTACAAGAGAATTTTTTTTTCAAAAATGGGTTAATGGGCCAAATACAGAAAAGTGAAAAATCAAAAAGGGGCCCAAAACATAGTCAAAGTCTTGGTCAAGGCTCATTACTTGGTCAAGCCTGGACAACTAACCCACCGCTCAGCGTGGGGGACCATGCGCTCAGCGCAGGTCTGCCAGGCCATGTGCCTTGGAACCGAAAATTCCTCAAAAGAGGAGTTTTGCTTAAATTTTTGACCAAAATTACTTTAACAGAGACCTTGACCAGGGACTTCCAACCCCTATATAAAAACCCATTCTTGAATCACAAAGCATCAAGGCAAATTTTGGAAACTCATTTTAAACAAAAAAAAAAAAATTCTCTCAACATTCCAAGTTTTCTTTTTAACTTCATCATGTAAGTTTTCCTTCTTAGTTATTTTATTTTGTAAATATCTTTGTTTTTATTTAATCTTCTTCAAATAAAATGTGTAAGAGGTTTAATTCATGAAAAATCTATATACTCATGCACATTTTTATGCTCTAACGTTTTTGGAGTTTTTCTTTGTGTGTTGTGGATTTTTCTTAGGAATTTCAGGAGTTCATCAAGGAGAGAAAAGGGAGGACAAAAATTCCAAATTTTTCTCCAATGATGCTAAGGAAAAATTCAAAGAAGTTACACTCAAGAATGCCATCACTTTAGAAAAAATTATTAACTTGAGTGAGGATGACTTTGGAGGTTTTTTTTTTGTGGTGGAAAAATATGGTTGGCAAAAAATTGCACAACCAAAGAAAATGTTTTCTTTGGATGTTGTCAAACAATTTTTTGCCAACTCAAACACATCAAGTGACGCAAGGAGAAATCATTACACTTGGGTGAATGGAACTCAAGTTTTCTACAACAAGCATGTAATCAATGAGTACTTGGGTAACCCATGGAATCCACTAAGTGAAGAGCATGACTTATGTGACTACCAAATGAAGCTCAACGCATCATACATGGGTGAGGAAGAAAGTCATGAAGAAGAATATGTGAGGAAAAGCTTATGTTTGGAAGATTTGGAGCTCAACATGTATGAGCCCATTTTCAAATTTTGTATGACTCAAAAAACCCAAATATGGGCAAGCTTCATACTCTCCAACATATGGCTTTCCTCACATGTTTCGGATATCCCTCTTCCTAAAGCAAAACTAATTAGCTCCATTTATGATGAAGACCCCATAGATATTGCCGCAGTGATCTCAGATGCTATTTGGGATTGCATTAAAAAAGGTATCCCTTTAATTATTCATCCATATTTTATTACTGACCTATGAAAATTTCAAAATGTGTATGGACCATACAAAGAAATGATGGCTCTCAAATCCAAAATCAGCAATTTTTTATGTCACCAATTATTGCAAACAAAAATCTCTTTCCCAAGCTCAAACCGAGCTTAGAAAGAAGTTTGGTGACTTAAAATCAAAGCAACCAAATGGATATGGGAGGACCATGAGTTGTAAGGTAGATGCCATAATGAAGGAACAACAAATGCAAAATTTGCATCAAAAGGCATGCTACCGTGGGATTAAGGGCATCTATAAAAGTTTGCATAGTATTTTGGGAAGAAACGCAATTTCAAGGGAGGATCCTATGAAGAATTTGTGGCAAAGACTAAGTGGCCCGAGGGCAGGTCCCAAGACACGAGTGAAGAAAAAGAGAAGGAAGATGATGAAGAATAAGAAGAAAAAAAACTTTTTCGGTTCTCTCTTTTCCCTAAAAATTTCAGTTTTCATATTATGTTGCATTTCGTTATGTCATTTTCGATTGTGCTTTAATAGAGTGTCTTTTGTTTTGGTTTTTAGAAATTAATAGAGTGTCTTTTGTTAGTAATTTGTTTTTTGTTTTTTTTGGTTTTTAGAAAACTCAACAAATTATTAAATCACATCAAGTAAGTCTCAAAAATTTTAAGGCTTGAGGACAAGCCTTCATTTAAAATGGGGGGACAAGACTTGATGCAACTTAAAAAATATTAAATTTTTTTTTCTATATTGTGTAAATATGTAAAATGTAAATTTGTTTGTTCAAAAAACTCAAAAAAAATAATTTGAAAACCGAAAAAAAGGCTAAAACAAAATTTTTGAAGCATGGTCACATGATTAGAAAATGTTAAGCATACTTTAAGTTAAGCTTTGATTGAGCAAAATGAGATATATGCTAAACTATTGTGATAAAAGTCACATAATGTCATAACTTGAAATTTTTGCAAATTGAAAATTCAATTTTATGTAACAAGATCTTTGCAAACATTTTTTAAATAAAAAACTGTGAATCCAAACCAAGTGAGGGAGTAAGCCAAACACATGAGATAAACAAAGTGAGAATCAACATTTGATTTGTCTAATTAAACTTGTTTGAGTCTTTAAATCTCTTCATTGCATAACAATGATAAGAAATGATCAAGGCATGTTCTTTGATTAGATGAACCAAATGCCAAAAAATTCCAAACCAAACTAGGAACATCCTTTGTAAAGCCCCTTTGAGCCAAAACAAATGAAATAATATTTTTCAAACTATCCCATGAAACCGAATTGAAAAAATGTTCTAAGAGAGCATTAAATTTTAAAGAATAGTTTGAAAGGATTAAGTTGGGGGGAAAATTGGTGGACTTTGCTTCCTAAAAGAAAGAAAAACTCAATCTCTTTACAAATGAAAACAAAAAAAAAAGAGATTGGGAAAAATAGAAGCCAAGGTTCAAAAAAGTTAAAGAGGTTGGGAAAAATAATGGAAAAAAAGAAGAGTAAAAGTATCCNAAAGAAAACAAAAAGAGATTGAGAAAAATAGAAGCCAAGGTTCAAAAAGTTAAAGAGGTGGGGAAAAATAATGGAAAAAAAGAAGAGTAAAAGTATCCCATTGAAACAATTTTCAAAAATTGTCTCTTTATAAACTTAGCCTTGAAAAATCTAGAAAAACCATTAACCATACCAAGCCTCATTACAACCAAAATGAAGACCTTAGTGATCTTTGATTAATTATGTAATTTAAGAGAATAGGTGAGATGAAAAACATGTTCAAATTACTACAAATAAATGCTTGAAAATTTGAGTGAAACACTTACCTTTCAAAAGTTCCAACTTTGAACTTGTGTGCAAAGAAACACTTTTTGGTTAGAAAAATATTTGCTTAGGTAAATTATTACACATATTTTATAAGCAAAAGCATTGATTTCTTGTTTGAAGCATTATATGTCAAAATTCACAAATCATGAAAAATCTCATTGAAATCTATTTTTGACATGCTTATACATTTGAAATCATGTTGATCATCATTATTATTTTTAACCAAATTGATTTCGGATAATTTTTCAGTTTTGTTTGAGTTTTATTACTTTCAAGAATTTCATATAGTTATTTACCTTTACAACTTCTTGATGGCAAACATGCCATCATGTCTGTTGATAAGTGCCAAACATACCTAAATTTCATACCCTTTTATGGCACTTATCTTAATCATAATTAAGAAAAACCAACTTAAAACAATACTTTTTGTATAAAATATCACAATCTTGTATATTTCTGTAAGTATTTCTTTTTTATGTATTATGTAGGCTTTAGAAAGAAGAAAAGCAGAGAAAAAATACTCATGGTCAAAAAGAAAAAGAAGTCAAAGACGAAGGTACTCAACCAGGCAGCTAAGCGTGGACCAAGCCATGCTAAGCTGACCTGGACACTAGCCTGACTTGGACACCAGCCTGACCTGGACCAAGCTGCTCAAGCAAGCAGTTGAGTGGACCTGCTTGGCCGCTCAGCCTAGCACCAACCTAGTCCTGACACGGTCAGAACTCAGCTTGACA
>NC_032025.1:12912484-12913330 GCF_001865875.1 Lupinus angustifolius | reverse complement strand
GTGTGCACCCAGACTTGACTTAGCCATGAAGCAAACCATGAAGTCACCAATGACATCACTTCAAGTAGCGCCCATAGACTTTTTAGAGTAGCTCACCATAGCTGGTCCCATAACTCACAACTAGCTTTGGTGAGTCAAGATTAAGGAGGTGACAAAGCTGCTTCATCAAGTGAGGAAAGCCATGCTGAAGGGTTTGGTCAGCTGTTGAGCGGTGCAAACAAGCAACTCAGTGGCTCCATGGAAACTTCTATAAATAGAGGCACAATTCGTTCGAAAAAAACATCACATATCACACATATATTTCACCATTCTGCCTAAATATTCTTCCTTAAACTTCTCTCTTCTTGTTCTTAGTTCATAGGAGTTTTATTTAATTAAGTTTTGTAATTTTAGTTTATAATTCAAGAGGAGAAAAGGAGAAGGCAAATGAGATGCAAAGATCAATTTTGTAATCGCATTTGGACCTCAAAGCATCCAATCCTTGGATGGATGGCTCATGCTCCTAACAATTTCTTTTGAATAAAGTTATGTATTTCTACTTCTTCTTTTCTTCTAAAAGATTTGAATTTTAATCATTCAAGTTGGTGCTTTGATTAATTTTACTTCTTTAAGAAATTCTTAATGCTCTTTTTAGATTGATCACCTAAAAATTGATTTCAAGTCATAAAATCACTTGCCTCAAACACTTAACAAATAAACTAAGAAATAGTTGTACTACTTAATTTATTTGCCAAGTTAAGAATAATTTTCTTAAGATCTTATATTCATTACTACTTCAATATTAGAGTAGCCAAGATTAGGGTGTGACAACCTAATCTCTTTGTGGATGTAATATTGTTTAGTAAT
>NC_032025.1:12908789-12912384 GCF_001865875.1 Lupinus angustifolius | reverse complement strand
TGTTCACTCATTATTTGTGCATTGATATATTCCTATGATTCATTCTATTAGGCAATTCCTTGTGGTTCGACATAACCCTATACTATACTACAATTGAATCTTGAAAGAGGTGTAAATTGTAAAATAGTAAAGTGTTATCAATAAATTTATTTGTTGAAACACCTTTTAATATACAAAAGTGATGAAACTAACTTACTAACTTTTATTTATTGTTATTTACATTCCGCAATTTATTTATTCTTTAATACTAACCTTCCTTAAGGAAGAAGTTTGGCTTGTTAATAAAATGAACCTGAAAGGGAGTAAATAAATAAAGGTCACTTAATTTTATTATTCTTTATTTATTTATTTATTTATTAGTTTCTAACAACTAACTATTCATCACTTCTGTACATTAGAATACCATTAAACCGGTGTTGGAATTTATTCCACAAAACCGAGATGGTATTCAAAGGTACTTAATAGTTATGTAATAAAGGATTTTTTTTATAACATTGTACCGGCGTTAGAATTTATTCTAACAAAGCCGAGATGGGGCAAAGAAGGAATAACTCATTCACGTGATTATTAAGAAGTAAGTTGTAACTGGAATATTATTGAAACAATGATACCGACGTTGGAATTTATTCCAACAAAGCCGAGAGGGCGAACAAAAAATAAAACCGAGTTCACTTACTTAATCAAATAAAAAGAACACACCAAAAATGAGAGTAATAACCTTTCAACAAATTGGTGCCGCTGCCGGGGACATTGCTCTACAATGACAAAAATTTATTTTCTAAAAACAATGAATATTAATCTTGATGATGACTAAGTTAATTCAAATTGGGACCACCATCCTGAAGAGAGACACAACTATATAGCCACCACAAACATCTCTTCATGATCATATACATAAATACATTCCTTCAAAAAAATTGCATCATTCAAACATTTATCAACACTAGTTTTAGACTTGATTGAAGCAAATCATGGTTTAGATTGAAGCTATCTAGGAAATTAGAAATAATCCCAACACGACACAATTGTTCCTAAGGCAAGTTTTTTTACTCAGGAAACAAGGCATTTTTGTTATTTATCGAACACCAAGAAGGTATACATAGTAACCCAAGGAGGGTTGTATTCAACTGTTTTCCTTACACTCAACTATTAGGTGAATACATCATCCACACACCAATTCTCATATCTTACATGGAGGGTAAATAATTCAAATAAAAATAATCATCGGTCAATGTGTGAAAAAAGACATGTTGAGAATTCTCAAAAAATATATCAGGTAAAAGTTAGTGCAATCAAAAATGCACTATGAATGACCGATGAAGGAACTATTCATTTCCTCCTGGGAGGACTAGCACATTGATATTTGAATGTCATATTACAAAAATATTAAAATAGAGTAAAGAGGAAAGGTTGGTATGGGAAGACATATTTTTTAGCCTTATATCCTTTTCTTAGAAACTCTTAGCTTGACCATGATACAAGTTTTAAAAGACCTTCTTGCAAATTGATTTGAGTATGATGCAAACCATGGTAGAAACGCTGACTCCACTAAACTTTTAAAATTTTGATACGATACGTCAACTTTAATGCATTGACTAAAATCCTTCTCTTCATAAATATCATCATTGCCACATCAAAATTCATAGCCCAAACAAAAATTAAATTCTATCATTTATAGCCCAAACACTTGTCAAATATGAACAACCTTTCTTTTTAGTATTTCATTTTAAAGAGTTGTACATGAAATAAGGAGCACTAAAGCAAAGGAAATGTTGAAACCTCACATTTTAGGGCAGTTTTTTAGATGATTCCTAGTTTGATGACCTCCAGACTAAGCTTACTACGACAATCTGAATAGAGGATAACTCATAGTATCTCATACTTGGAGAAGTTTTGGGTCGATTTCATTTTCCAAGTGGAAATTTTGAAAAATCCAAAATTTGGGACAATGTTGGTGTAAGACCGTGTTTTTCCGAGCATGTTTAATTAAGTAATTAGTTGTTAATGAATTAATTATAGAAATTAGTCAGTAATGTTTTATGCTAAACCTCAGTTGATTTTTAGTCTTGTATTATCCTATTCTTGCTTGCCCTATGTTTTCAAGATTTTTTGAGAATAAAATTTTCCGAGACAATTTCGGGTCGTTTTAAAGTGTTTTCGCTCATTTTTTTAATTCCGTAACTCAGAATCCAATTACGATTTCGCTGTTGGCTTTGAAATTTTATTTCTAATCAAAATAGAAATGAAGTTTGTCCGTAACTCATCTCTAGGTATTTTTCACCTCGAAATTCAAATTTTGACGTTTCGGGCAAAAAACTTAAATCGACAAATTGTATATTTCCGGACGAATTTACCCAGTAATACTCGGGCATGACTTCTATTGAAAAATTACGTAACATCAATCAAGTTGCAGTATTAATCACATCATGGGTCAATGGCTTGTCAAAAAAATGAAGTCAAAGCTCCCATAATCCCCAAAATCACTCACCAAATCTCCTCACTCCACCACCATTAGACACATCACCTAAGCTAGTCTAAAGCTAGCTTGCCTCTTATTAATTTTAAGCTAGTCTAAAGCTAGTCCTCACCCCATCCTCTCATTTTTACACTAATTCTCCTACAGAAAGTTAAAGGTATTATTTCTCTTTTTCTCTTCTCCATTTTTCTCCACATACACCATGAGAAAATCTTGATCTCTTAGTATGTTATTCATGGAGTTGGGTTTATGTTTATTTTCTTTAAGTCATGACTAAAGGGGATGATAATAAAATCATATGAACCTTTGTGTAGGTTTTCACTTATGTAAAACTTAAAATTTATTCCTTGTTCTTAGACGGAAAAACTATATCTTTAAACAAGGTTAGATGAGCTTATTTGCTTTAGACATATTGGAAATTATTGTTAGTATTTGAATGTGTTTAAAGGTGATGATTTGAACATCAAAGGAACCTTTATTGTGTTTAAGAAAATTTTATGTCTATTCTTGAAGAAGGTAAGCGTTTTCCATATCCACAAGGACTTGCTAACTCAACCTTTCAAAATCAAATATAATTTCACACAATATTTGACCTCAAACACACTGACAACTAATTCTCTAGTTTACTTAGAAACTCGAGAAATAAAGTCTAAACATTAAATACAAGATTAATGATTATGACACACTATTGAAAGGTTTGGCTTTCCCCTCTCAACAAATCGTCCTAACAGTAGTGCCAATTTGTTGAAAGCGGAAATTCCCTCAATTCAGTGTGTTTTCTTTTTATTTGATTAAGTAAGTGAACTCGGTTTTATTCTTTGTTCGCCATCTCGGCTTTGTTGAAATAAATTCCAACGTCGGTATAATAGTTTCAAGAATATTCCAGTTACAACTTACTTTTAATAATCATGTGAATAAGTTATTCCTTCTTTGCCCCATCTTGGCTTTGTTAGAATAAATTCTAAAGCTGGTAAATGGTATCGAAGCAATCCCCTATTACATAATTATTAAGTACCTTTGAATACCATCTCGGTTTTGTGGAATAAATTCGAACACCGGTTTAATGGTATTCTAATATACAAAAGTGATGAATAGTTAGTTGTTAGAAACAAACAAATA
>NC_032025.1:12898266-12908689 GCF_001865875.1 Lupinus angustifolius | reverse complement strand
TAATCACTTGTACTTATTACTAAACAAGATTACGTCCACAAGAGACTAGGTTGTCACACCCTAATCTTGGCTACTCTAATATTGAAGTAGTAATGAATATAAGATCTTAAGAAAAGTATGCTTAACTTGGAAAATAAACTAAGTAGTACAACTACTTCTTAGTTTATTTGGTAAGTGTTTGAGACAAGTAACTTTTATAACTTGAAATCAGTTTTTAGGTGATCAATCTTACAAGAGCATTAATAATTTCTCAAACAAATAAAATTAACCAAAGCACCAACTTGAATGATTAAAATTTTTAGAATATAAGAAGAAGTAGAAATACATAACCATATTCATAAGAAATTGTTAGGAGCATGAGCCATCCATCCAAGGATTGGATGCTTTGAGTTCCAAATGAGATTACAAAATTGATTTTTGCATCTCATTTGCCTTCTCCTTTTCTCCTCTTGAATTATAAACTAAAATTACAAAACTTACTTAAATAAAACTCCTATGAACTAAAAACAAGAAGAGAGAACTTCAAGGAAGAATTTCTAGGCAAGTTGGTGAATGATATGTGTAATATCTCTCCCTGATTCGAATAAAATATGCCTCTATTTATAGAAGTTTCCCTGGAACCGCTGAGCTGCTTGTTAGCACCACTCAACATCACCCTTCAGCATGGGTTTGGTCACTTGATCAAGCAGCTTTGTCACCTCCTTAAGCTTGACTCACCAAAGCTAGTTGTGAGCTATAGGACCAGCTATGGTGAGCTACTCTGAAAAGCCTATGGTGGGCTACTTGAAGTGATGTCATTGGTGACTTCATGGTTGGCTTGATGGCTAAGTCAAGTCTGAGTGCATACTGCTTAGCACGCCTGCAGCATCGCTAAGCTACTTGTTCAGCAGCTTTGACCGTGCTGATTGACACGTGGCCTAGTGCTTGCTGAACTGGGCAGGAGTTTGGTTCACCGCTGAGCTCCTTGGTTGCACCGCTGAGCTGCTTGTTGAGCAGCTTGGGCATGTGCCAAGCTTGTGTCTGAGCGTGTCAAGCCAGAGTACTGGTCGTGTCAGTTTTAGTCTGGTGCTAGGCGAAGCGGCCAAGCAGGTCCGCTCAGCTGCTTGCTTGAGCAGCACGGTACAGGTCAGGCTCGTGTCCAGGTTAGGTTGGTGTCCAGGTCAGCTTAGCGTGGCTTGGTCCACACTCAGCTGTCTGCTTGAGCACCTTGATTTTGACTTCTTTTTCTCCTTGACCATGAGTCTTTTTTCTCTTTTCTTCTTCTTTCTAAGTCCTACAAAACACATGAAAAAGAAATACAAACACAAATATACAAGATTGTGATATTTTATACAAAAAGTATTGTTTTAAGTTGGTTTTTCTCAATTATGCTTAAGATAAGTGCCATAAAAGTATATGAAATTTAGGTATATTTGGAACTTATCACACACATGCATATTTCTATATCAAGTGACTATGTGCATATATGAGTTCAGATGAATGCATGCCCTTAATTGTGTTAATCGCCAATGTCTTGGTCTATGCTAACACTTTACAAACTTAGCTCTATGTCTAGCAACTAAACAAGGAAAATTATAATATGTGAACCATCTAGCATGCCTCTATGTCTAGTAACACATACCATCAAGTTTGAGAGTTTTCATTGCAAATGTGAATCTATATCTAGCAAACATATGAGAAAAGACATTCAATGTGACAATTAAACATAAAGGATTAATTATTTGTTTTAGACTATCGAGCCAGGTTTTCACATCAAGGTTCCTTTCACAACTCGGACTAAGCATTTCGTCAAACACAAAGTAAGCATTAAAAGTATAGAGACAAAAGTCATTAAACTTAATTTTATTTCTTTCTTACTTAAATACAAAGTTGAAGCATAAAATGAAGTGCCCATTTAGGCAGTGACATTAGCGGCTAAGTATAACACAACATTTACATTGGCAAAGTATTAGCATACCACCTTTTCATTGTCATGCAAGATTACTAATTCATTGAGACATAAAAAAAAAGCATAAGCATATGTAATTGCTACAAACTTCTTAATAATCATTGATACTTTAATATTCTCCCTGAATGATTACTTTTATTTATCCATGAGAGAGTCATGTATTCTACTAGGCTAATTATTATGTTTTGGATTGGACTTTCGAATTCTTGTGGACCTCCACGATTGTCTGGAGGGTTAGTTCCTTAAAATCTCTATATGGTTTGGTCTATCTTCTTCTAGAGACCTGATGTGTATTCCATATTGCCAAGGACTTTTTCCCTTACCTGGTGAACTAGGAATGAATCTATTAGGTGGTGGTTCAACACCAACTACTTTTTCTGACGATTGTACTTATTTGAGTATCAATTGTTCATCCATTTGTTTTTACTTATTTTCTTCAATCTCCTTCATATCTGGTTACAAAATTACATGTGGAGACAATTATGATTTTGCTTCATCAAACACCACATTGCAAGAAACGTAGCAACAATATGTTGTTGGATCGTAACACCTCCATCCTTTACACTCATTGTCATATTCCACAAAGGATGCAGGTTATGTGATACGTTAAACTCCATTCTGTTGTGGCGTGTCAGGATAGTTAACAGTCTTCGTATACTATTCTTCCTGAAGAAGTTATAAAATTGATGTGAAGTATACCCCCTCAATTAGTATGTAAACACTAGTTTTATAACTTTGTCTCAGTTTCTGCACTACTTAAACTCTTTAAACTTCTTCAAAGTTTTTGTTTTTTATTTCATGAAATATGTCCATATGTATCTAGAATAATCAACAATGAAAGTAATCATATAATGACATCCACTCACTTATGGTTGCTTTATTGGTCCTGACACATCTGAGTGAACTAATTGAAGCGACATCTTTGACTGGAACTTTGAATCATCCAATGGAAGTTATTGTGCAACCATACTGATAACTAGTGCACACAGATTCATCGTGTACTTCAAGTTGAGGAAGACATTTTAGTAATGACTTTTTCATCATCTCCTTAAGCTGCCCATAGTTTACGTGTCCTAATTAAGCATACAATAAATCAATAGTTTCATTCTTCCTCGTCCTGTCTACATATGTTGTTTAGGCTAACATTATATATACCGGCTCACGTCGTAATTCCTTCATAGTTGGCTTCTCACTCGAACTTAAATTCCTATAGACCTTGACATAATGTGGTCTAAACACTACATAATTTCCTGAAGATGTAGGTTGAGATACTGACAATAAAGTTTTCTCTTTTAATGGCACAGGATACACACTCTGCAATTCTAATGAATGAGAACTATAGCGAGGAATTGTAACACCATGAATTTTTTGTGTATGTTTTATTAATTATTTATTTTATCAATGATTAATTTTAGAAATTAATCGGTATTGATTTAGGCTAAACTATAGTTGAGCATTAGTCTTGCTTTGTGATTTTCTATTTTATGGTAAATTTTCGTAATTTTCTGTGACGAAACATTTTTGAGCTGCTGTCGGGCCCAAATTCACCCAAGTTCGACCAATATCCATGTGTTTAATGTATAAATGATATATTTATTTCATCCATACTTACGCTAATATCCACTCAATAAACTATTCGGAAATAACCGAGAGTAGAGGTCCCATAACAAGTCGATTTGAACGCACCAACTTATTCATCGCAAGGATATATGATTGATCTGTTCAAGTAGAACTGTCCATTTTAGGATGGTGTCGTATCAAGCACTTTTTGGGCATCGCTATCAACGATCTTGATCGCAAAGAGGGGTTGTCAGAGATCGTCTAGTTTGCACAGTGAGAACTGTCTAATCCAACAGAATACCTCATCGAGGAATACAGAGGACTCGTCTCACCTAGACTCTCCCTCAAGGCTTTTGCTGATACATCACCACCATCACCGACCCTCCCAACATCTCAGAGCTCATTTTTCTCTCACAATTTTCCTCTCCACTACTTCATTATTCACAATGAGTATGCACACTAACTGAGGTTAGCATATTCAATCTTTTAATCATTCTTTTATTACGATTGGCCCATCCTAAGACAACTCCCATCGGGAATGCTTATAGTGGGACCTAGTCTTAACATCAACACAAGAAAACCTCATCACCATTACGAACCATTGTTGAATCATCCTGGATGACCCAATGGTCGAGCCTCTTACAGCCACACGATCTCGCTGCGTGGGAAAAACATAATCTTTGGGCCTCGACCTTAACAATGAAATTGTTAGCACTTATTACTTTGGTTCTGATGAATTTCTTGTACAAACACTTAAGAATATAATATAATTGTTCTTTCTTACGAAGTTTACATCTTTAGGTTACATTATCCCCAATGAAGGAGTTTTATAAGTTTTTTTGAAGAAGAATGGGTTTGAGAAACTAGAGCTTGAAGATAAAGGAAACCTTGGTAGAATGGTCATCATTGAACTCTCTCCCAAGTAAGAATTGGCGCTCAAATGATGAAAGTTATCCAATTTTCCTAGAGACCTCTCGCCTAGGTGAGAGTTATCGCTCAAGCGAGGGCTCTAATAATTGATTATACTAATACGTTAATCAATTATCTCAGTTACAAGATGAAATTACTAGGGCCTCTCGCCCAAGTAAGAGAATGGCGCTCGAGCGAAGAAAACAAGTCAAAAATTAGTGGGACCTCTCGCCCAAATGAGAGTTGTCGCTCAAGCGAAAAAAGCACGCCCGACTTTCTAGAGACTCCTCGCCCAAGCAAGGGCTCCGATAATCGATTATCACAGGTTGTTAGTGTTGATCACCTAACCAAGAACAACATTTTAAGTCAAGATTTCTTAAGTTAAACTTACCACTTTAAAGTAAGCTTATCTTAACAACATCCATACTATAACTAATCTACCATCTAAAACTTCATAACACTTTAAGTTTATAAAGTCTAGACTTTTATAACTCATCTTTTATCCCAAATCATTACTTGAACTTGGAAATGAAAGGATATTATTTACTAATCAAACCATTAACATATAATACTTTAAAACAACACTTTTTCAGCAAAAACTCACCCTTTTCCTTAATATGGTTCACAACTTCACTAATATGCTCAAGGGGTGTCAGCCAACAACACGTCATTCTACATAATCACATGGTTCTTTAGTGTTGATAGCACATCTATTAATAACACTAACAACACTACTTTACACTTTCAAATACACTCAAACTCATAAACATTTTGGATTTCAAAAATAGAAAATAAACTTTTTCCTAGACACACATAGGTCGCAATTCTTAGACCTAATGGCAAGGAAAGTTTTGGTTTCTCAACTTAGCATTAAACACATTAAAGGTTCATTTGATGTACAAATCATCACCTTTAAAGACATTCAAACACCAACATTAAATTTTCTAGCATTAAAACTGAAAAATAATTATTCTAAACTTGTTGTAGGCTATGGTATTTCAAGTAAAAAACAAGTGGAAAAATCGAAAGTTTACATGGTTTAAAAAATCTTTAAATGTTCATTTGATATAAAAATCATCACCTTTAAACATATTCCAACGCCAACATTATATTTTCAAGCAATAAATAGATTAATAAACTACTCTACACTAGTTCAAGGCTATGATTTTCAAGCCAAAAATAAGTGGAAATCTCCAAGCTTTACATGTTTTAACAACTCTTTAAAGGTTCATTCGATGTACAAATCATCACCTTTAAACACATTCAAACTCCAACATTATATTTTCTAGAATTAAATATAAAAATAAACCATTCTACACTTGTTCAAGACTATAGTATTTTAAGCCAAGAATAGGTTGAAAAATCCAAACTTTACATGGTTTAGCAACAACAAAATATTGGAATCCAAAACATTAAAAACAAATACAGCCACGTGAACAACATAAAAAAATGATAACTATCTAATGATGTATGTGAGAGATATTGAGAAAACAAGAAGAGGAATACCTTGAAATCTCTTTGAAATGCTTAAGACATAAGTGAGAAAGTGAGGAGAGCAAATGTTCTGCCTCAAGGCCAAGGGTTGCCTTTTATAGAGAGGAAATCATATTTTTGGGGGAAAAATCAAAGTCGTCCCTCAAAATCTTAATGATGTAATTGGTTGAGAAGTGGTTTGGGGACTTGTGCAACTCAATGTACTTTTGCTTCTTCAACAAGCAAGCTTGACTCATGGATGGTGATGTGACTATTGTGATGAAACATCATCATTAAAACCATACCCGAGTCTTGTCGGCTAAAACTCGAACCGAGTTATGGAACTCAAACATCATCTTTTGGATCGAATTTAAGGTGCATTTAGCTTAGTCTTGGGAAACTATAAAAATTTACAAAAAAAATAGGAAATCACAATACAAGACTAAAACTCAACTGAGGTTTAGCCTAAATCAATATTGATTAATTTCTAAAATTAATCGCTTGTCAATTAAATAATTAATAAAACGCGCATAAAAATCATTGTTTTACAAATGTGACATGTCACGACTTGTAAAAGGGTGATTTCAGAAAAGAATTGAATATTTATGGCTATTTATTCATACTTAATATGATTATTATTTATGTATTATTAACTATGAAATTAATCATGTTTATTTAATTTTGAATTCATTATTTATCTTTAACAAAAATATTTATTATTATAGTTGTTATTGATTATATATTTATTTAAAAAAATTAATTTATTATTATTTTTCATGTAAAATGATTTTTTTAAATTATTTGATTTATTGATAATGAATAAAAGTGATACGTGAGAGCAAATAAAAGATGGTCCAAGGAAAAGAAGTGATGTCACAACATTCCACCCATCTACATTATAATTTAGTTCAAGATATTAATCATATAAGTATGATAAAAACATTTTTCTATTTAAAAAAATTGAATTACTCTTTATTTATTTTAAATATTTCCTAAAACACTAGTATGGTATTACACTAATTATAGTTTTTTATTAATTTATTACTTTCACTATTATTGAATTATCATATTACAAAAGATAAAGATAATTTTTTAAATTATTAATATTAATATAAAATTTTTAAAATAGAAAAGTTAAATGAATATATATGATGACTGATGCAGAAAAAACTTGTTAAGGCATTTGTCAAAAACATGTTGTTGAGTAGTAGAAATAAAATCTGCTGACATGTGCCATCATGTGATTGTGTATGATGGTTGTTGGCAATGCAAAAAAGGAGGCGAAGACTCAAGTTTACCTTATAATGATGGTAGATCTAGCTTGAAAAATTAGAGGCATCCAGTTTACCATTACTCTAGCAACATCCAATGATTTTATTTTCAAATTGATAATTAATTTTGTGTTGCAATTATGAAATTTTTATTTTCCACATACCCTTTTTTGGTTTGGTTTCAAATCAAACTAAAAATAAGTTTTTGATTTTAAAATAAGATATTACTAATTAATCACTATCTATTCGTATTGTCTTATAAAATTTTGTCTCCTTCACAAGTCATTACTTATTTTATTGACCGTTCATTTCATGGTTTTAATTGATGAATTATTAAATATTTATTTATTATCCATCATTATTTTGATTTGATTTAAATCATATAAAAATATTTTTTTTAGTTTAAAACGATATCATGCTACTAAACAATAATGTATATATCTAGCCTGAACAATATCAATTATTTTATAGTCTTATTTCCACATCAATTTTTTATATCTATCTCAAAAATTAAAATTTAATAGCCAACATATTTTCTCTCTTTTCACTCCATTTATTTTTTCTCTTCTATTTTCCTTTTTTTTATGTAGGTTAGAAAAATTGGATATTCACATTCCTCATAGTCATTCCTTCAGTCATAATATAGTTTATTATTTAAACTATTTTGTATTAATTTATTTTTTAAAATAAAGGTTAATAGAAAATAAGCAACATTCCTCCTGCACTATCTTCCTCATGTATTCAAAATATCATTTAAATTACTAGGTTAATATTAACTAATTAATAAAAGAAAAATAATTTTTATTTAATACATTAATTTTTAATATAATTATTTATTATTTTTACCATATTTTTAATTTTATTTATGTAAAATGGAAGAAACTAAAAGGATAGCAATACAACAATATTGATCACGATTTATTGGGTATATACACTTCTAACACACACTCATTTAACTTTCTATAATTTATATTGAAAATATGTTTTATTTAATTATTATTTTAAATATAGGTTAATAGAAGAGAAACAACATTCATTATCAAGCATAATCCCAATTTTAATATACGAGAGAAGTAATACTAACTCTTGTTATCATATCTCTATTAGAAGAGAAAAAGAAAATATAAACACTAGTCACGACCATCCTCTTAAACTTACAAAAGATCACATATTTAAAATATTATTTCAATTATTTAGTTATTACTCTTAGCTAATTAATAAAAATGAAGTTATTTAACTATTATTCGTGATTTTATGCTATATACTCAAATGTTGTAGCTACCATGATAAAGGAAATAAATTAATATATTATCAATCTATGAATACCCACACCAATTTCTGTTTCACTTTCCCATCGTTTAAAATTGGTGAAATATTAATTAATATTCTATAATTTTAGTCCTGATTAGTGATATAGCTAAATAATAAACTACTAATCATAATATCTTGGACATTTCCGTGGATAATAATCTAACCAAATAAAATTACTTTTACCTAGTCAAAGCAATTTAATCATAATTCATCTATATCCATGAAAATTAATTCCATCAACATTCATCCAAAAATTAAAATTAAAGGAAGTAAATGTATGTACTGAAATGGATACTATTAATAATGGATGAGTTCCAATTCATTTGTTATATCCAATATATCTATTTGGTTGGATATTTAATCTATCCAAAAATAAACATTTTGAACTAGTGTCCTTTGTTTTCAAGTCAATTTTTTTTGCTATCTCATCTTACACTTTCTTGTATGTAATGTGCTTCTCACTCTTTGATCTTTTATTAAATTAAATTCTTATATTGACCCATTTTTTTAGTACCACGTGCTGAAATGATGGTGACGTCAATGGTAGTACATGTAAATGTGATTAATATTAAAAAATAATCTTAAATACAATTACGAATTTTACAAGTAGAAATTTTAATGTCACATTCTCATAAAATGTTGCAAAAAATGACTTCTTTGAAAAAAAATTAAAAAATCACATCTTAAAAAAGTGTTTATTTAAATAAATTAAAAATGGTATTTCTAGGATGTTGATTGTCTAGATGCTCAAAAAAACATAAATAGTATAAGGAATATAAAACGTGGGAAGCATACTCTATCACTATATATACCATAATCTAAGACTCTCGTCCCCTTGAATAACATGACGGGAGTATCACACTCAAACCCTAGTGGTGTGTCATCTCATCCTACATTAAAGGTACATCACATTCACACAATGGGATCCCAACCCCAAGGGTCACCGCTGTTAGGTATTAGTGGCCTAGGAACACGTAGAAGGGGGGTTGAATAGGTGGTGGCGGTTAATGATCACCGCTTCTTGCACCAAAACCCAAATTCTGGAAACAACCCAGTTAACGTATTAACACCTAGTCTTAATCGATTAACTCATGCACAGAACAGAATGACCAGAGAGGGAGATTGCACATTTATTTAAAATCAATTGAACATAGATAATGCAGATATTTTAAAGCACAAACAATAAGTATATGGCAGTAAACAAATATCCAAAATATCAGCTAAAAATTCAATTTATAACAGCAAGAAACTAAAAGAAGATTCACAGAGAAAAAGAGTGCATAAGTGGATTTTTATCCTGGTTCGTTTGTGGTCCACTGCAAACTACATCCAGGCCTCCCCTTCTGATCTAGGGAGATTTTCTTCTTTACAATATTGAGTTAAAGTATGAATACACACACCAATTCAATTACAAACACATAGGATGCTTCTTTCTTGAAATCTAGGATCCCTAAATCCTTGGTTTGACTTTACCCTTCGTCTGAGAAAACCTTTCTCACGAAACAGCCCTAGCCAAGATTCTTGTCCTCAAATCAAGACCTCCTAGCCTTGGTGAAGAACCTCAATCTCTGTGGTGATACGACACCAAGAGATTAATCCAGAAATACACAAAAAAAGATTAAATAGTAAGGTATACTAAGTACAATAATGCTTAGAATACAACAAGAAAAGATCTAAAGATTAACCCACTCACTAATCACTCAAGCCATGAAGAATCATGTGAGTTAATCAAAAACAAAAATCAAATAATCTCTCTATCAATCTATATAATGCATGAACATTTGAGCAAGATAAGGATGAGCATATGAAATATGTAAAAATAGTATACAAGAATTCAGAACTCAATTCAACATAAAAACTCTCTTCTCACACATGCAACTCTCTTCCAAAAAACAGTAGACAAAATGTAAAATACTCTCTAAAATCAGCCCTATACAATAGAATGCAATGC
>NC_032025.1:12897867-12898166 GCF_001865875.1 Lupinus angustifolius | reverse complement strand
GCTATGGTTTTCTGAACGTTGCCTCTTATTTATAGCAAGTAGTTTTGGCAGTTGGATTCGTTGCAAACAGTTAAATGGTTAAAACAAAAATCACTTATAACAAATAACAGACCTGCTAATCGATTAAGGCTACTCGTTAATCGATGAACCAAGCAACAGAATGACACAGAAAACAGTTGTAATGGAAAGCACTAATTTAACAGAAAAGCAGTTGAGTTAATCAATTAAGTCACCATGTTAATCAATTAACTAGCACATTAAAGTACATGTTTCAAAAGGTAAACTTCTCATATGTTATG
>NC_032025.1:12897422-12897767 GCF_001865875.1 Lupinus angustifolius | reverse complement strand
TTTGCCCTACAATGACAAAAATTCATTTTCTAACAAAAATGAATATTAATCTTGATGATGACTAAATTAATTCAAATAGGGACCANACTAGATGATATGTCTCATGGATATGACATGACAATTAAGATGGCTTGAGAGACTAGCATCTAGGTTCACCTCCCCTAAACTCACTTACTACGGCATACATCCCAGACTACTTAGAATAGAGACTCTAATTATTATCCTAGTCTAGATATGACCAAATCAGCATAAGGCATGTTGATTGTTGAGCCATGTTCAAGCTTTAATAGAACCTTGTCTTCATCAAAACATAGGAAAAGAATTGCTAGTGCTACCCTTGACACT
>NC_032025.1:12897048-12897322 GCF_001865875.1 Lupinus angustifolius | reverse complement strand
CAACTATATAGCCACCACAAACATCTCTTCATGATCATATTCATAAATACATTCATTCACAAAAATTACATCATTCAAACATTTATTCATTCATCCATGCATACATACTTTCATTCAAAAAGAGGATATCATTCATATTTTCATCCAACTAAAATCATATTTCATACATTCATCTATTTATTTATTCATGCATGCATTCATAAATTTTTTGATAATCCATCAAACAATTTATTTCATAGATTATCATATCATGCATTCTAATATGTCATCTCAT
>NC_032025.1:12895000-12896948 GCF_001865875.1 Lupinus angustifolius | reverse complement strand
CTATTTTTAGACTTGATTGAAGCAAATCATGGTTGAGATTGAAGCTATCTAGGAAATTAGAAATAATCCCAACACGACACAACGGTTCCTAAGGCAAGTTTTTTTCCTCAGGAAACAAGGCATTTTTGTTATTTACCAAACACCAAGAAGGTATACATAGTAACCCACGGAGGGTTGTTTTCAACTGTTTTCCTTACATTCAACTATTAGGTGAATACATCATCCACACACCAATTCTCATATCTTACGTCGAGGGTAAATAATTCAAATAAATTCAAATAAAAATATTCATAAGTCAAAGTGTGAAAAAAGACATGTTGAGAATTCTCAAAAAATATATTAGGTAAAAGTTAGTGCAATTAAAAATGCACTATGAATGACCGATGAAGGAACTATTCATTTTCTCCTCGGAGGAGTGGCGCCTTGATATCAGGCCTTCACCCATAAAACCATAAAATTCATTTTATATTTGAATGTCATATTACAAAAATATTAAAATAGAGTAAAGAAGAAAGGTTGGTATGGGAACATATATTTTTTAGCCTTATATCCTTTTCTTAGAAACTCTTAGCTAGACCACGATACAAGTTTTAAAAGACCTTCTTGCAGATTGATTTGAGTATGATGCAAACCATGGTAGAAATGCTGACTCCACTAAACTTGTAAAATTTTGATATGATACGTCAACTTTAATGCATTGACTAAAATCCTTCTCTTCATAATTATCATCATTGCCACATCAAAATTCAGAGCCCAAACGAAAATTAAATTCTATCATTTATAGCCCAAACACTTGTCAAATATGAACAACCTTTCTTTTTAGTATTTCATTTTAAAGAGTTGTACATGAAATAAGGAGCACTAAAGCAAAGGAAATGTTGAAACCTCACATTTTAGGGCAGTTTTTTAGATGATTCCTAGTTTGATGACCTCCAGACTAAGCTTACTACGACAATCTGAATAGAGGATAACTCATAGTATCTCACACTTGGACAATTTTTGGGTCGATTCCATTTTCCAAGTGGAAATTTAGAAAAATCTAAAAATTGGGACAATGTGGGTGTAACACTGTGTTTTTCTGAGCATGTTTAATTAAGTAATTAGTTGTTAATGAATTAATTATAGCAATTAGTCAGTAATGTTTTAGGCTAAACCTTAGTTGAGGTTTAGTATTGTATTATCATATTCTTACTTGCCCTATTTTTTCAAGATTTTTTGAGAATAGAAGTTTCCGAGACAATTTTGGATCGTTTTATTGTGTTTTCGCCCAGTTTTTGAATTCCGTAACTCGTAATAAAATTATAATTTCGCTGTTGGCTTTGAAATATTATTTCTGGTCAAAATAGAAACCAAGTTTGTCCATAACTCATCTCTAGGTATTTTTCAACTCGAAATTCAAATTTTGACGTTTCGGGCAAAAAATCTAAATCGGTAGATCGTATATTTCCGGACGAATTAACCCAGTAATACTCGAGCACGACTTCTATTGGGAAATTATGTCACATCAATAAAGTTGGAGTATTAATCACATCATGGGTCAATGGTTTGTCAAACAAACAAAGTCAAAGCTTCCATAATCCCCAAAATCACTCACCAAATCTCCTCACTCCACCACCATTAGACACATCACCTAAGCTAGCCTAAAGCTAGATTGCCTCTTATTAATTTTCATATTTGAGAGAGGGTGAGTCTCTCCTATAAATACCTCACCCCATCCTCTCATTTTTACACTAATTTTCCTAAATAAAGTTAAGGTATTCTTTCTCTTTTTCTCTTCTCCATTTTTCTCCACATACACCATGAGAAAATCATGATCTCTTAGTATGTTATTCATGGAGTTGGGTTTATGTTTTTTTTATTTAAGTCATGACTAAAGGGGATGATAATGAAATCATATGAACCTTTGTGTAGGATTTGACTTATGTAAAACTTAAATTTTCTTCCTTGT
>NC_032025.1:12892676-12894900 GCF_001865875.1 Lupinus angustifolius | reverse complement strand
TACAACTACGTCTAATTGTATGCATAAAGGATTAATTATTTGTTTTGGACTAACGAGCCAGGTTTTCACATCAAGGTTCCTTTCACAACTCGGACTAAGCATTTCGTCAAACACAAAGTAAGCATTAAAAGTATAGAGACAAAAGTCATTAAAAGTGTAGAGACAAAAGTCACTAAACTTACTTTTATTCCTTTCTTACTTAAATACAAAGTTGAAGCACAAAGTGAAGTGCCCTTTTAGGCAGTGACATTAGCGGCTAAGTATAGCACAACATTTACATTGGCAAAGTATTAGCATACCACCTTTTCATTGTCATGCAAGATTACTAACTCATTGACACATAAAAAAAAAGCATAACCATATGTAATTGCTACAAACTTTTTAATAATCATTTATACTTTAATATTCTCCCTGAATGATTACTTTTATTTAGCCATGAGAGATTCATGTGTTCTACTAGGCTAATTAGTATATTTTGGATTTGGCTTTCAAACTCTTGTGGACCTCCATGATTGTCTGGGGGGTTTCTTCCTTCAAATCTCTATATGGTTTGGTTTATCTTCTTCTGGAGACCTGATGTGTATTCCATATTGCCAAGGACTTTTTCCCTTACCTGGTGAACTAGGAATGAATCTTAGGTGGTGGTTCAACACCAACCACTTCTTCTAACGATTGTACTTATTTGAGTATCAATTGTTCATCCATTTGTTTTTACTTATTTTCTTCAATCTGCTTCATATCTGGTTGCAACATTACCTGTGGAGACCATTATGATTTTGCTTCATCAAACACCACATCGCGAGAAATGTAGCAACATTCTGTTGTTGGATCGTAACACCTCCATCCTTTACACTCATTGTCATAATCCACAAAGGATGGAGGTTATGCGATACGTTAAACTCCATTCTGTTGTGGCGTGTAAGGATAGTTAACTGTCTTCGTATACTATTCTTCTTGAAGAAGTTATAAAATTGATGTGAAGTATACCCCCCTCAATTATCAGTATGTAAACACTAGATTTATAACTCTGTCTCAGTTTCTGCATTACGCTTAAACTCTTTAAACTTCTTCAAATCTTTTGTTTTTTATTTCATGAAATATGTCCATATGTATCTAGAATAATCAAAACTGAAAGTAATCATATAATGACTTCCACTCACTTATGGTTGCTTTATTGGTCCTGACACATCTGACTGAACTAATTGAAGCGACACCTTCGACTGGAACTTTGAATCATCCAATGGATGTTTATGTCCCTTACCTTACTCACAATTTGATAAGTGCCAAACATACCTAAATTTCATACACTTTTATGGCACTTATCTTAAGAATAATTGAGAAAAACCAACTTAAAACAATACTTTTTGGATAAAATATCACAATCTTTTATAAGTATATTTGTGATTGTATTTCTTTTTTATGCGTTTTGTAGGATTTAGAAAGAAAAATAAAGGAGAATAAAGACTCATGGTTCAAGAGAAAAAGAAGTCAAACTCAAGGTGCTCAAGCAGGCAGCTGAGCGTGGACCAAGCCACGCCGAGATGACCTGGACACCAGCCTGGCTCAGTCAAACCAACCTGGCACAAACCAAGTTGCTTAAGCAGGCAGCTGAGCGGAGCTATTTGACCGCTCAGCCTAACACCAAACAAAGCCTGACACGGTCACAACACAAGCTTGGCACGGTCAGACACAAGCCTGGCACACGCCCAAGCTTCTCAAGCAGGCAGCTTAGCGGTGCCACATGTATGCTAAGAGGTGAACCAAACAAGTGACCAGGTCAGCAAGCATCGAGCCACGTCTCAGTCAGCACAGTCAAAGCTGCTCAAGCTGGCAGCTTAGCGGTGCGACATGTATGCTCAGTGGTGTGCACCCAGAAATGACTTAGCCATCAAGAAACCATGAAGTCATGCATGACATCACTTCAAGTAGCCCACCATGGGGTTTTCAGGAGTATCTCACCATAGCTGGTCCCATAGCTCACAACTAGCTTTGGTGAGTCAAGGTTAAGGAGGTGACAAAGCCACTTGACCAAGTGACCAAACCCATGCTGAAGGGTTTGGTCAGCTGCTGAGCGGTGCAAACAAGCAGCTCAGCGCTTCCAGGAAAATTCTATAAATAGGAGGCATTTCATTCGATCACAACACACTTCATATATATCTTCTTAACTTGAAAATCTTCTTCCATGGAAACACAATTCCCTCTTCTTGTTCTTAGTTCATAGAAG
>NC_032025.1:12891829-12892576 GCF_001865875.1 Lupinus angustifolius | reverse complement strand
ATTTGGAACTTAAAGCATCCAATGCTTGGATGGATGGCTCATGCTCCTAACAATTTCATTTGAATGATGGTTATGTATTTATACTTCTTCTTTTATTCTATGTTTGAATTTTAATCATTCAAGTTGGTGCTTTGGTTAGTTTTATTTGTTTGAGAAGTTCTTAATGCTCTTTTTAAATTGATCACCTAAAGACCGATTTCAAGTCATGAAAATTACTTGTCTCAAACACTTAACAAATAAACTAAGAAGTAGTTGTACTACTTAGTTTATTTTACAAGTTAAGAATGCTTTTCGTAAGATATTATATTGATTACTAATTCAATATTAGAGTAGCCAAGATTAGGGTGTGACAACCTAGTCTCTTTGTGGACGTAATATTGTTTAGTAATAAATATAAGTGATCATCATTCTACCATTTTAGGACATACACTAAAAGGAGGATTTCAGACCTTGTTGTTTGGAGTTAATCAAAGTAAAACATAAGAACTTGTCTAAGTAGTTCAAGCCATCATATACATGTGAGTTAATCAAAAGCAGTAATCAAGATATCTCTCTCAGAATCTTTACTAATAATGAGTACGATAAGGATGAGACTAAGCATATGAAAAGAAGTATGAGACTAAGCAAGATAAGGATGAAACTAACTTACTAACTTTTATTTATTGTTATTTACATTCCACAATTTATTTATTCTTTAATACCAACCTTCCTTAAGGAAAAAGTTTGGTTTGTTAATAAAAGGAACCC
>NC_032025.1:12888955-12891729 GCF_001865875.1 Lupinus angustifolius | reverse complement strand
TCAAAGGTACTTAATAATTATGTAATAGGGGATTGCTTCGATACCATTGTACCGGCGTTAGAATTTATTCTAACAAAGCCGAGATGGGGCAAAGAAGGAATAACTTATTCACATGATTACTAGAAGTAAGTTGTAACTGGAATATTCTTGAAACCATTATACTGGCTTTGGAATTTATTTCAACAAAGCCGAGATGGCGAAGAAAGAATAAAACCGAGTTCACTTACTTAACAAAATAAAAGAGAACACACCGAAAAGAGAAAAATTCTGCTTTCAACAAATTGGCGTCGTTGCCGGGGACAATTTGTTGAGAGGGGAAAACCAACCTTCTCTCAAATAAAATCTTTAATAATAGAACATTTCATATTTATATGTCATTCATCAAATAATTGTTCATAACATTTTCTTTCTCTTTTGTATAAATTTATTTTAACTTTTGTACATCTTTATTTTTATGTTTTGTACATTTGTAAAAATTAAAAAGTCAAAATGAAAAAAAGTGAATTAGTGGAGTGAAAACCCACTAGTTAAGAAACCTTTTAACAAAATAAATTCATGAAATTATGAATGGATTTATTTATGGATTTTTGGTGTGATAAAATGTGTTTTGAAGTTCCATAAATTATGTTTGGACTTCCATTTTATCACTTGGATTTGAAATATGATTGAATTTTTTTTCTAAATATCAAATTTTCATGAAAAAGCATGTTGTTTGGTTGGAATTCTCTCAATCAAATTTAATTCATGAACTTAGTGTCTTAGGAAATTATAAATTCATGTGATTTGTTAGACTAACCTCAAAGCAAAAGAAAATTGCAAGTTCGAAATGATTTACAGGAAAACAAGTCCAAACAAACAGACAAAAATAAGGAGTTGATGGCACCACTATCTAGGAGATGATAGTGAAAACAAGGAGAATGAAATTTTGTGTTCTCCTAAAAATTGTAGTTAGTTTTAATTTTCTTTTTCATTCTTTCAAAATATTATACAAACTTCCTCAAAATAATTTTTTTTGACTTGAGGACAAGTCAAGTACTTAAGTTGGGGGGAGTGTGTATAACATTTTGAAAGAATGAAATTTTGCTGTATTTTAAAACCTTTCAGCTATTTCTGCTATATTTTAATTCTTTAGTGTATTTATTTTTATTTTTAGTGTGCTTACTTGTTAAAATTATTTTTTTAGTGTGTTTCTTTTTTTTTTCTTTTTGAAGATTTATTTAAAAAGTGAATTTGTTGAAACTAAAAAAATAAATAAACACAAACTTGACTTAAACATTTTTCAAGATAAATGACTTTGTAAAGTACCAGCTTTGGTGAGCAACATGAGCTGAAAAACTGTGTTAGATATTAGTGGCTTAGGAATACCTAGAAGGGGGGGGGGATGAATAGGTGTAGTGGTTATCAATCGCCGCTTCTTGAACCAAAACCCAACTGTTGGAAATAGCCTAGTTAATCGATTAATAGCAAGGTTTAAGCGATTAACTATTGCACAAAACAGAATGATCAGACAGGCAATTTGCACAGTAATTAAAATAGAATTGAACATATATAATACAGATATTTTTACGCACAATTATTAAGCATACGGCTGTAAACAAATATCCATAATTTCAAATACAGATTCAACTTATAATAGCAAGAAACTTAAAGAAGATAAAGAGTGAAAGAACAATGCACAAAGGATTTTTATCCTGGTTCGTTTGCGGTCCACTGCAAACTACATCCAGGCCTCCCCTTCTGGTTCAGGGAGATTTTCTTTCTTCACAATATTGAAATATGGATACAAATACCAATTCAATTACAAGCACATAGGATGCTCCTTTCTTGAAATCTAGGACCTCTAAATCCTTGGTTTGACTCTACCCTTTGCCTGAGAAAACCTTTCTCACAAAACAGCTCCAACCAAGATTCTTGTCCTCAAATCAAGACCTCCTAGCCTTGGTGAAGAACCTCAATCTCTATGGTGATCTCACACCGAGAGACAAATCCAGAATACACAAAAAATCACGTTAAACAACAAGGTATACTTAAGCACAATAATGCTTGGAATATGATATGAAAAAGACTCAAAGATTAACCCTTTTCCTAACCCCTTAAGCCTCCAAGATTCAAATGAGTTAATCAAAATTTAGTATACAGATAATTTCTCTCTAACAATATCTAATGCATGAGCATGTGAGTAGGATAAGAATGAATACACAATTATGCAAAAACAGTAAGCATATGATAACAATCAAAACAACATAATTTCTCTCTTCTCACGCATGCAATCTATCTTGCAAAAATACAGTAAAACAAGTATGCAAATGCTCTCTAGATAGCCCTATACAATAGAATGCAATACTATGGTTCTCTGAACGTTGCCTCTTATTTATAGCATAGAGAATAGGCGGTTACATTAGTTGCAAAATAGTTTAAACAGTTAAACAGTTAAAACATATTTTAGTTATAACAAATAACAGACTAGTCAATCGATTAAGACTCTTCTTTAATCGATTAACGAAGCAACAGAATGACACAAAATACAGTTCAAACAGAAAACACACATTTAATAGAAAACACACATTTAATAGAAAAGCAGTTGAGTTAATCGATTAAGTTACCACGTTAATTGATTAACTGGAACTTTTATGCATATGTTTCAAAAGGTAAACTTCTCATATGTTATGCACAATATATATACATGTTCTAATAACTATATTATGCCTATTATGCATATATAACATGTATGATAGATGCATGAACATACAATTAACTAGATGATATGTCTCATG
>NC_032025.1:12888576-12888855 GCF_001865875.1 Lupinus angustifolius | reverse complement strand
TCAAAAATAGTAAATAAACTTTTTCCTAGACACACATAGGGCACGATTCTTAGACCTAATGGCAAGGAAATTTTTGTTTCCTCAACTTAGCATTAAACACGTTAAAGGTTCTTTTGATGTACAAATCATCACCTTTAAACACTTTCAAACACTAATATTAAATTTTCTAGAATTAAAACCGAAAAATAATTATTCTAAACTTGTCCAAGGCTAAGGTATTTCAAGTAAAAAACAAGTGGAAAAATCGAAACTTTACATGGTTTAAAAACTCTTTAAATG
>NC_032025.1:12887645-12888476 GCF_001865875.1 Lupinus angustifolius | reverse complement strand
ACCTTGAAATCTCTTTGAAATGCTTAAGATATATGCGAGAAAGTGAGGCGAGCAAATGTTCTGCCTCAAGGCCAAGGGTTGCCTTTTATAGAGAGGAAATCAGATTTTTGGGGAAAAAATCAAAGTGGTCCCCCAAAATCTGAATGATGTAATGAGTTGATAAGTGGTTTGGGTTATTATGCAAGTCAATGTACTTTTTCTTATTCAACAAGCAAGCTTGACTCATGGATGGTGATGTGACTAATGTGGTAAACATCGTCATTAGAATCATGCCCGAGTCTTGTCGGCTAAAACTCGACCTGAGATTAAAAATCTCCTGGTTTAGGGTCTCGTGATGTGATTAATGGAGCAATCGGAATTCGATTCCAAATTATTGAATTCAAACATCATCTTTTGGACCGAATTTAGGGTGAATTTGGCCCAGAAAGAGGCCCGAAGACTTTCAGTCTAATGAAACTATAAAAATTTACCAAAAATTAGGAAATCACAATACAAGACTAAAACTGAACTGAGGTTTTGCCTAAATCAATATTGATTAATTTCTAAAATGAATCGCTTCTCAATTAAATAATTAATAAAACACGCATAAAAAATCATGGTTTTACAAATGTGACATGCCACGACCAGTAAAAGGGTGATTTGAGAAAAGAATTGAATATTTATGGCTATTTATTCATACTTAATATGATTATTATTTATGTATTATTAACTATTAAAATAATATTGTTTATTTAATTTTGAATTCATTAATTATCTTTAACATAAATATTTATTATTATAGTTGTTATCGATTATATATTTATTTAAATATTTTAATTTATTATTATTTTT
>NC_032025.1:12883365-12887545 GCF_001865875.1 Lupinus angustifolius | reverse complement strand
AATGAGTAGAAAGTGAACTGTCTTCGTCAAACGATCCACTATCACCCAAACTACATCATAACTCTTTTGAGTCCAAGGAAATCTGCTCACAAAATCTATTGCAATTCTATCGCATTTCCAAATGGGGATATCCAAAGGTTAGAGTTCTCCTCTGGGTCGCCTGTGTTCGATCTTTGTCTTCTGACACGTTAAGAAGCACAAGGCATACTCTACTACTTCTCTCTTCATACCGAACCACCATAACATTTTCTTCAAGTACTGATACATCTTGGTAGCTCCAGGATGAATACTTAGTTTGCTCTTATGGGCTTTGTCCAATATTGCCATTCCAAATCAGGGTCTTTTGGCACACAGACTCGGTTCTTGCATCACAACACTACATCGGTTCCTTCTTCAAATTATGGGGCTCTTCCTTCAGCCAACAAGGTTCTCTTCTCTTGCTGTTCTAGATCAGAACTTTGCAACCCTTTTACTTGTTCCAGAAATTCATTTGTTACTGTGTGCATACCTAAAGTCAAACTCTTAGGTTTTACTTGCACCGCGAGACTTAAATTCCTGAAATCCTCAATCAATTCCATCTTCCTCACTATCATGGTTGATATATGCAAAGATTTTCTACTCAAGGAATCAGCCACCACATTAGCCTTCCCAGAGTGGTACTAAAGATGAAAGTCATAGTCCTTAATGAATTCGATCCATCGTCTCTACCTCATGTTCAACTCCTTTTGGTCAAACAGATAATTCAAGCTTTTGTGCTCACTGAAGACTTCAAATCTTACTCCATAGAGGTGATGTCTCCAGATCTTGAGAGCAAATACGATCGCAGCCAATTCCAAGTCGTGCGTTGGATAATTCTGCTCATGTGTCTTTAATTGTCTTGAAGCATAAGCTACCACCTTTTACTGTTGCATCAACATGCAAACTAGGTCTTCTTTAGACGTGTCACAATAAATGTTGTAGTTTCCCTTCGGGTCTGGTAGAATCAACATAAGTGCTATAGTCAATCTTTTCTTTAATTCTTTAAAATTTTCTTCATACTCTGTCGTCCAGATAAAAGCCTTGTCTTTTCTGGTTAACATAGTCAGTGGCAATGCCAACTTTGAAAATCCTTTAATAAACTTCTGATTGTATCCTACTAAACCGAAGAAGCTTCTGATCTCTGTTACGGATTTCGGAGAATTCCATTCCATCAGGATTCCTACTTTAGCAGGATCTACAACAATTCCTTCACTTAATATCACATGCCCAAAAAAACTCAACGATTCTAACCAAAATTCACACTTTTACAGCTTGGCATAGCGTTGGTTGTCTCTAAAAATTTGTAGCATTGTCCTCAGATGCTTCACATGTTCCTCCTAGTTCTTTGAATAAATCAGGATATCATCGATAAATATGACCACAAATGTGTTGAGGTATGGATAAAAAAAATTTGATTCATGTAATCCATGAATACTACAGGAGCATTGGTTACACCAAATTGCATCACGAGATACTCATAATGACCATATCGCGTCCGGAAAGCAGTCTTCAGAATATCCTCTGACTTTACGTGTATTTGGTGATATCTTGACCAAAGATCGATCTTTGAAAATACGGTAGCTCCTCTTAGGTAATCCATCAAATCGTTGATTCTTGGTATTGGGTACTTATTCTTGATGGTCAGTTTGTTCCACTGGCGATAATCAGTACACAACCGCATACTGCCATCCTTCTTCTTCACAAAAAGCATCGGAGCACCCCATGGTGAAACACTAGGTCTGACAAACTGTATCTGTAGCAAGTCTTCCAATTGCTTCTTCAATTTCATTAACTCCAATGGTGCCATCATGTAGGGAGCTATAGAGATCGGCACAGTTCCAGGAACCAGACAATTAACAAACTCTATTTCTCGTACTAGGGGCAAACCAGGAATATCATCCGGCAAAACTTCGGAGAAATCCCTAACCACAGGTAAGTTCTGAATCTCTTCTCCACCTTTCTTCTCCTATGATTCCAACAATATAAATACTTGAGCTCCATCCTTCAAGAGTTTCTTCATTTGGTTGGCAGTGGTGCTTTTTGTTTCATAACGAGATTCAATGAGGTTCTTAGGATTGCTAAAGATTACCATTTTGTTAAAGCATTTTAGAAGAACATGGTTGTTAGACAGCCAGTCCATACCTAAGATGGTATCTAATTGGGATCCGGGTAGACATATCAGGTATACTGCAAAGGTTCGCTCATCTAAAGTTATAGGACATTGAGAGCACATAGTTGACACTATGACGGGTTCATTAGTGGGAGTGGATACAATAAGGTCATATGGTAGAGAGACTATATGCAATTCTAGTCGGTTGACAACATCAT
Source organism: Lupinus angustifolius (assembly GCF_001865875.1). Lineage (NCBI taxonomy): Eukaryota > Viridiplantae > Streptophyta > Magnoliopsida > Fabales > Fabaceae > Lupinus > Lupinus angustifolius. The sequence continues at coordinate 12,885,199 of NC_032025.1, read as the reverse complement.
TAGATATGACAGAATGGGTCACACCCGAATCAAATAGCACAAATAAGGAAGTCTCATTAATACGACACGTACCTTGTATGAGGTCCTCATTGCCTTCAATCTCAGCTCCGCTCATGGTGAACACACTTATTTTGGCCTTAGGTATTGCCACTTGAACAATATTCACTTCTTCCCTTTTCAGTTTAGGGCACATCGGCTTGATGTGTCCAGGCCGGTTGTAATGATAACATACAGGGAAGTTGACACTGAAGTGCTTTCTCTTGCACTTTGAACACCAGGGTGTTTGTTGTTGTTGTTGTACAATTTGAAATTTCTCTGTTGATTCCCTGATGATGAAGCATAGGGTTTCTGGTTGCGGTTGAAGGGCTTTCCCCTTCCATGTCTGTGTCCAAAATTCCTTTGGGGACTGTAGGAATTTTTGGGTTGTACAACACTTTTTAGAGTCACATTCTTTGCCTTCACGCTTTCCTCATAATGTTGACACCAATTAACCAGAGTTGCAAAATTCGGTATCTGTTGATGTACAAACATCACCTTCAGATCCTGTTAGAGTCCATCCTCAAACTGGGCACATTTGGACCTTTCGTTCCCCATTTGATTGTAATGTGAGGCATACCTCGCCAAATCTTCAAATTTGGCAGAATACTCCCCAACTGTCACGCTTCCTTGCTGCAGACGCGGGAACTCCATCTCTTTCTTGATCCTCATATCTGTAGGAAAGTACTTCTGCATAAATCTATCTTTGAAAGTTGTCCAGGTGACAACTTGTTGTTCATGCTCCATCTGACATATGGCAAGTTCCCACCAGTTCTCAGCTTCCTTAGACAACATATAGGTCGCATAGGTGACCTTCTTCTCCTTCATGCACACTAGCGCCCGAAAGATCCTTTCCATCTCTTGGATCTAGTCATTTGCAGCATCTGGTGCAAAACCTCCTTCAAACTTTGGTGGGTTGACGACAACAGAATTCGTCCAAGCCCCTATATTGACATAGTCCTTGGTTGGGTTGGGGTTGTTGTTGATTTAGCTGATGCAAATTTGCATTCACATTCTGAATCGTTACGGTCATTGCAACCATGAAATCTAGGTTAGCAGCTCCACGTCCAACCATCTTAACTCTGAGAGCATTAAACGTGTATGAGATACTTTTCCTACTGAAATTATCTATGAGTTGTATTCTAAATCGAATAATTCGAGCAAACAATTAAGAACACTGATAAGTGCCAAACATACCTAAAAATCATACACTTTTATGGCACTTATCTTAAGCATAATTGAGAAAAACCAACTTAAAACAATACTTTTTGTATAAAATATCACAATTTGGTATATTTGTGTTTGTATTGCCTTTTTATGTATTTTGTAGGAAATAAAATGAAGAAAAGAAGAGAAAAGATCCATGGTCAAAAAGCAACAAAAGTCAAGAAAATCAAGGTGCTAAACCAGGCAGCTGAGCGTGGAACAAACCCCACTGAGCTGACCTGGCCATCTGCCTCACCTGGACCAAACTGCTCAACTAGGCAGCTGAGCGGACCTGCTTAGCTGCTCAGCCTAGCACCATACTAGGCCTGGCACTGTCAGAAATATGCTTGACACGGTCAGACACGAGCTTGCCACAAGACCAAACTGCTGAACAAGCTGCTCAACGGTCCAACCAAGCTGCTCATTGGAGAACCAGACTCTTGGGCAGATCAGCAAGCACCAAGCCACGTCCCAATCGACACGGTCAGAAGCTGCTGAACAAGCAGCTCAGCGGTGAAACAAGTGCGCTGGGCGGTGCTTACCAGACTTGACTTAACCATCAAGCAAACCATGAACTCATCCATGACCTCAC
>NC_032025.1:12881995-12883265 GCF_001865875.1 Lupinus angustifolius | reverse complement strand
CAATGGACCAAACCCATGCTAAAGGGTTTGCTCAGTTGCTGAGCGGTCCAGCTAAGCAGCATCGCTAAGCAGCTCAACGGTCTGGCATGGGGCCTATAAATAGAGGCCAATTCCTTCGAGCAAAACAAATTGTAATACACCATTTTCTTCATAAAATCCTTTCAAAAACACGTGGAGGCCGGAATTCTCTCATCTAGGAATTCTTTCTTCATTTCTTAGTTTAGAATTTTCATTTTCAAGTAAGTTTTTATAATTTTTAGTTAGAATTCAAGAGGAGAAAAGGAGAAGGCAAATGAGATACAAAAATCAATTTTATATTATCATTTGGAACTCAAAAGCATCCAATCATTGGATGGATAGCTCATGCTCCTAAACATTTTCTTTTGAACAAGGTTATGTAATTTCTACTTCTTAATTTACAAAAGTTTGGATTTTAATCATTCAAGTTGGTGCTTTGGTTAATATTATTTGTTTGAAAAGTACTTAATGCTCTTTTTAGATTGATCACCTAAAAAATGATTTCAAGTCAATAAAACTACTTGTTTCAAACACTTAACAAATAAACTTTGGAGTAGTTGTACATTCATCACTCATTCAAAAGAAGACGAGAAATACATAAGAACTTGTCTAAGTAGTTCAAACTCAAAAGAAGATGAGAAATACATTTTCCTTAGTCAAAAAGATTTTGTCTCCTCAAGTATTTGTGACTACTTAGTTTGTTTTTCTTATTGATTTATTTATGTGCAAATCAAACCGAAAAACCATCAAAATATGTTTAAACCATTATTTGCGTTTTAACATGTTTACATGATTTATTTTATTAGGCAATTCCTTGTGGTTCGACATAACCCTATACTATACTACAATTGAATCTTGAAAGAGGTGTAAATTGTAAAATAGTAAAGTGTTATCAATAAATTTATTTGTTGAAAAAACCTTTTAATATACGAAAGTGATGAACTAACCTTTTAATATACCGGTGTAATGGTATTCTAATGTACAAAAGTGATGAATAGTTATTTGTTAGAAACAAATAAATAAATAAATAAAGAACATAAGAATAATAAATTTGAGTGACCTTTATTTATTTACTCACTTGCGGGTTCATTTTATTAACAAACCAAACTTCTTCCTTAAGGAAGGTTGGTATTAAAGAATAAATAAANCAAGAATTTGTGAATACTTAGTTTATTTTTCTTGTCGATTTATTTATGTGCAAATCAAACCGAAAAACTATAAAAATATGTTTAAACCATTATTTGTGCTTTGA
>NC_032025.1:12864321-12881895 GCF_001865875.1 Lupinus angustifolius | reverse complement strand
CTTTTATATATTATAATACCATTAAACCAGTGTTGGAATTTATTCTACAAAATCGAGATGGTATTCAAATGTACTTAATAATTATGTAATAGGTAATTGCTTCGATACCATTATACCGGCGTTAGAATTTATTCTAACAAAGCCGAGATGAGGCAAAGAAGAAATGACTTATTCACATGATTATTAAGAAAGTAAGTTGTAACTAGAATATTCTTGAAACCATTATGCCAGCGTTGGCATTTATTTCAACAAAGCCGAGATGGCGAACAAAGAATAAAACCGAGTTCTCTTACTTACAAAAGGAACATAACGAAAATGAGAGTATTAATCTTTCAACAAATTGACACTGTTGTGAGGACGATTTGTTGAAAGGAGAAAACTCCCAACTAAAATAAACACCGAAAAACACTTTCAACGATGGTATTCAAAGGTACTTAATAATTATGTAATAAGGGATTGCTTCGATACTATTGTACCGGCGTTAGAATTTATTCTAACAAAGCCGAGATGGGGCAAAGAAGGAATAACTCATTCACATGATTATTAAGAAGTAAGTTGTAACTGGAATATTCTTGAAACCATTATATCGGTGTTGGAATTATTCTAACAAAGCCGAGATGGCGAACAAAGAATAAAATCGAGTTCACTTACTTAATCAAATAAAAAGAACACACCGAAAATGGGAGTAATAACCTCTCAACAAATTGGCACCTTTCTAAGGAACGATCTGTTGGGAGGGGAAAGCTCCTCAAATTTATCTTTCAACAGTCACCATTGTGAGAAACATGATCACCATATTGGGAAGCCATTGATGAGTATATGAGGTTTTCTTAGCTGGTTATCTATTTTCTGAGTGTATGTGGTTTTCTGAGTATGAGGTTTTATTTTCGAACAAGTTTGAGAGTATAGAAGAAAGTGTGAATTAACTTTAGATATTTAAAAGTAATGACAAATCGACAACGCTCATTTAAGCAATCAATATTGATATGACATCTTCAACAATGCTAATGCGTTATTTATATGACATCTTCGACAACACTCACTCAAGCATGCATTGTTGAATTGATGTATATTAACAGTGCACCCTTAAATGAGCATTGCTAAACAGCCAGGAGGTGAACCCAACTTTTGACAGCTCGTCGTTATAGCATATCAACAACGCTCACTCAAGCATGAACTATTGAATTGATGTAAATTAACAACATATCCTTAAATGAGCGTCGTTAAACAATGAAGTGGTAAATCTATCTTTTGACTGTTGATCATCATAACATATCAATAGCCAATAGCGCACATTCACGCATGCGCTGTTGAATGTACATTTACCTATCCAAATTAACAATGCTTTCTTGAATGAGCATTGTTGAGGCTATATGTGTTGTTGATAATTATATGTTGTTGATTAATGTTATCAACAACACAACACATATATTCTATATAGTTATATTGATGCAACACGATGAGTATTTGATCAGTCAAAAGCAAAAACTTCATTGTTCAAATTAATTATATGTTGCCAAAATATTAGATTGAAGATATAAAGATTAAGCATTCAAATCCAGTATGAAATTAAACATAGTGATTGAAGATTGCAAAATTGAGATACAAATTCGTTTTTAGGAATATATATTTTCTATTTTTTTAACGAAACTTCCCTTTTTCTTTGTGTCTTGTATTGCTCCCTTTTCAGTTTCTTTGTTTCCCCCCTCCTATCTTCTTCTCTTTGGGTGCCATGACTATTTATAAAAGGAGACAATGAAGCAGACATTAGTTTGAACCACAACATATATAGATTCAAATGGAAAGAGATTGGCTACTGCCATCATTGGCATATGTGCAACCAAACAAAGAATTTACATAGAAACGAACCGCTGCATAAAGTATTCCTCCATTAATTTTTCTGCTATGTAAACAACGTATCAAAGCAACATCGCTCATATATGGAAGCGATATTACAAGTCATCTCAAACAACGCACCTTTAATCCTATGTTCTTGAATATTTGTAAATAATAGCGTTTGCTTATAGGTATGTTCAACAACGCTCATTCACGCCTGCGTTGTTGAAGTTATATCTTCCTATCCAAATTGATAGTGATTGCTTGAATGAGTGATGTTGATGTTCTTCCACCTCGTTTTTAACAGCGTTGTTCTAGCAAGCACAATTCAATGACTATGTTTTATTGCGATATCCGACATAGTGAGGGCGAAATGAATTAGTTGTACACGCTATCTTTAAAAAATTGGGCTGTGATAATACAAGAGCAAATATAGGTGTATATTGCATTGGTGCCACTTTTTTCTTAGATATTGACTATTGCTTTGGTTAGTTCGAGTTAATAGATTGAGTTGGGGTTGGAGTATATCATTTGGAGATACCATTAATCATAAAAATAGAACTAATTAAAAAATACATTAAAATTAATGAAATAGTATAATCATATAATAAAAGGTTACGTTAGTTGACCATTCAGATTCATTATGGTTGTGACATTTCTTATAGACCAAAAATAAGTCAACTACAAAAGTATATGTGTTATTTATCAACGAGGTAAAAGCTTAATCCTTACAAATTGAAAATAAAGTCGTTGGTAAGAAAATTGACCTTAATGTCAAATGAATTTTCAGAATTAAAATAGATAATGAAAAAAAATAAGAAATTTGAATTATTCTTTTATTTCATTCTCATCCTTGTGATGAACAATCAAGTATTCTAATACAAACATATGCCTAGACTAGCAAGCTAGACTAATATATGTAAAATATAAAATATTAATTACTTTTTTTGAGGCACGTAACCACATATACGAGCACAATTATCTTGACATGGGCCATGATCAGGTTGCTTCTGATAGTAACATTTCAAAGTACAATGTCTGTAGCAATCAAAACTAATGCTAGGACACTTAGTGGAGAGTTGAATGGTTTGTCCATCCTCAACCGAAGCAAACATGATGATCATCTCAATGAAGATAAGATGCACAACTTTGTTGAGGGCCATTGGCACAAAAGTTTATGACAACATGAACAAATGATCTCTTGCAATTTGAGTTGAATAGTTGTGTACCTTGGTGAACTAATTTATAAGGAATAAATAAGATATGAACTCTTGAAAATAATAGTTAAATTTTTATACAATATTTCATTTTAATTAGATTAAATTACACTCACCCTTGAATTTTAGGGAAATTACACTCACCCCTGAATTTTAGGGGAATTACACAAATTACCCCTACCATTTTTACACTTACACAAGTTATCCCTAATTTATAACATACATTACACTGACTATCTTTTATAGAAGAGATAAGTCTAATCTTTTAAGCAAAAATGGTGATAAGTGTAATTATGTTAAACAAAATATGGTATGTTGTGGAGACAAATGCAAATAATATAAGATACATTACATGAAATAATGAAAATACATTGATTCTTATACTATTTGGACTTATCTCCATAATATATCATATTTTGTTTAACTAAATTATTTTCATCAGATTTTTTGTTTAGAATATCATACTTATCTCTCCAACAGAGGTAGTTAGTATAACATTTGTATATAAAAATTAGGGGTAAGTTGCACATGTAAAAAATGATGATTTGTAGAATTTCACTAAAATTCAGGGGTGTGAGTGTAATTCACTCATTTTATTTTTCAAAGAATTTTAATTGTTTAATTAATTATTATTTACTTAGTTACTAAAAAAATATTTACTTATCAAAACAAAACATGTACTATTTTCTATTAGAATGAAAAATATTTAAATTTATATATATATATTAATTATTTTTGTGTAAAATATGTTATTAAATGCAGTAAAATATATATAAATGATCATCGTCATAACATATCAAAATTACACATTCATGTCTGCATTATTGAAGATAAAGTTGCCTATCCAAATTAACAACAATTTCATGAATGGACGCTATTGAAGTTATATGTGTTGTTGTTAATAATTATATGTTGTTGATTACTAGCTGCATATAATTATCAACAACACAACAAATATATTCTAAATAGTTATATTGATGTAACATGATGAATATTTGATGAGTCAAAAGCAAAAATATCATTCTTCAAATTAAACATATGTTGCCAAAATACAATGTTCATGACTCAAAATAGAACTTAAAATTAACATCCAAAATACAATTGTTCATGATAAATTAAAAAAAGACAAACAAAAAAAAAAAAACAATTGTTCGTTCTTCAAATTTCCACTCAGTCGAAGAAATCACCCCATAAGTACATAATAGAATAAAAATGTCCAATATAGTCTAAGTCAACGTCCCCTTTAGTGGTTAAGAATTGCTGCAAAAACAAAAATAAAAAATTAGATTGAAGATTGAAGATATAAAAGTTAAACATTCTAATCCAGTAAGAAATTAAACATAGATTGAAGATTGAAAATTTGACATATACGTTCTTTTTTACGAATATCCTTTTTTCTACTTTTATTAACAAAACTTTCGTTTTCTTTGTGCCTTGTATTGCTCTCTTTTTTGTATCTTTGTTTTTTATTCCTCCTATCATCTTCTCTTTTGGTTCCATGACTAATTATAAAAGGAGACAATGAACGATACATTAGTCTGAACCACAACATATATAGATTCAAATGAAAAGAGAATGGCTACCGCCATCCTTGGCAGATGTGCAACCAAGCAAAGAATTTGCATAGAAACGAACAAATGCATAAAGTACTCCTCCATTAATTTTTATGATATGTAAACATCGTATCCAAGCAACATCGCTCATATAAGAAAGCTCTGTTACTAGGTCATCTTCAATAGCGCTCATTCAATCCTGCACTATTGAATATAAAAAAATTAATAGTGTTTACTTAAAGGTGAGTTGTTAAACAGAACGCATTCAAGATAACGCAAACATCATTGATATTCTACAATGCTCATTCACACTGGCGATGTTGAATATATATCTGCATATCCAAATTGACAATGCTTGCTTGAATGAGCAATGTTGATGTTATTTCACCTCATTTTTAACAACATTGTTCTACCAAGCGCGATTGAATAACTGTGTTTTATTGCGATATCTGACGTAGTAAGGCGAGATGAATTTGGTGTACACGCTATCTTTAAAAAAGTGGGGTGTGATATTACATTATCAAATATAGATGTATATTATTTCTTAGATATTGACTATTGATTTGGTTGAGTTGGGGTTGAAGTGTATCATGTGGGGATACTATGAACCATAAAAATGGAATGAATTAACAAATACATTAACATTAATAAAATAATATTATCCTATAATAAAAAGTTATGTTAGTTGACCATTGAAATTCATGAGGGTTGTGACATTTCTTACAATCCAAAAATAAGTTAACAAAAAATTATATGTATGTAATTTATTAATAAGGTATAAGCTAAATCCTTACAAATCGAGAAGAAAAAGGTTGGTAAGAAAATTGACCTTAAAATCAAATGAATTTTCAGAATTGAATTAGGTAATGAAAAAGATAAGAAAGTTGTAATTATTCTTTTATTTTATTCTCATCCTTGTGATGAACAATCATGTATTCTAAGATCTAATATATTATTTACTTTTTCTTGATTATACAACCACATAAATGAGCACAATTTTCATGACATGGGCGGTGAACAGGTAAGTTTTGATAGTAACAACTTATAATACAGTGTTTGTAGCAATCAAAACCAGTGTTAGGACATGTAACAGAGAGTTGAGTGGCTTGTCCATCCGCAACCGAAGCAAACATGATGATCATCCCAATGTAGATAAGAAGCACAACTTTTTTTTGGGCCATTAGCACAAAAGTGTATGACAATAAGAACAAATGACCTCTTACAATTTGAGTTGAATAGTTGTGTACCCTTGTGACTTAATTTATAAGGAATTTAGAAGAGATAAACTCTTTAAAATAATATTTAAAACATTTGATACAATATTTCATTTTAATTAGATTAAATTATACCCACCCCTGAATTTTAGGAAAATTACACAAATTGCCCCTATCATTTATACACTTATACAAGTTATCCCTAATTTATAACATACATTACACTGACTACCCTTTGTAAAAGAGATACGTCTAATCTTTTAAGCAAAAATGGTAATAAGTGTAACTAAGTGAAACAAAATATCGTATGTTGTGGAGACAAATGCAAATGGTATAAGATGCATTACATGAAATAATGAAAATGCATTGATTCTTAAACTATTTGGACTTATCTCCAAAACATATCATATTTTCTTTAACTTAATTATTTTCATTACCTTTTTTTATTAGAATATCATACTTATCACTCCAATATAGGTAGTTAGTATAACGTTTGTATAAAAATTAGGGGTAATTTGTACATGTACAAAAAAAATGATGATTTGTATAATTTCACTAAAACTCGGGTTGTAAGTGTAATTCACTCTTTTTATTATTTAAAGAATTGTAATTGTTTAATTGATTTTTATTTACTTAGTTACTATAAATTATTTACTTATTAAAACAAAACATTTATTATTTTCTATTAAAATGAAAAATATTTAAATATCTATTGATTAAAAAATACTTCAAAACTAAGAAAACAATATTGTCATATTAAAAGCTTACCTGACTTGACCACGAGATTCATTAAGGTTGTGACATCTCTAATAGCCCAAAAGTAAGTTAATTACAAAAGTACATGTATATTATTTATCAGTAACGAGTTATAAGTAAAATCCTTACCAATCAAAAAGAAGGCCGTTGGTGGGAAAATTGTCCTTAAAAGAAAATGAATTTGCAGAAATAAAAAATATAAAGAAAAAATAAGAAATTTACAATTTATCTTTTATTTCATTATTTCCTTGCTATGAACAATTATGCATACTCACAAAAATATATGCCTAGAGTAGGAAGCTTGACTAATATTTGTAGGATCTAAAATATAAATTACTTTTTCTATGGTATGCAATCACATATACAAGCATAATTATTTTATTTACATAGTTAATGTTATTTAATTAATTCTCAAAAGAAAATAGTTATTAATTTATGTTAGAGTTAAAAATATATATTTTAAACTTATATAAATATAAATTATTATTGTATAATATAAATAAATACACTAAAGCGAGTCACTAAATCATTTTCAAAGATGGTGAATTCTAAAAAAGAAATAACATGTAAACAAATGATTTTATAAAAGCGAATAGGGAATCTAACTTTTAAAGAGAATTAGGTTGGTTTAAAATCATTTAAAGAGTAAAAATCCTTTTTTTTGTGATTAATAAAGATATTTTCATATTTTTATAAAACAATGAAAAATGCATATAACACACTAATGGATGGGTTAGAACATTTCACTATAAAGCTTTAAATGTTATTTTTCCCTTCTTGTATAGAATCACTAGTAAATTTATAAAATCATAAAAAATTGTCCCAATACCCATAAATAATAGGTACAAATTTATTTGAATTTATTAAACCACAAACTTACCGTAATGCCCATTCGAGACAAAGGTTTTCACTTCACACTTCATCATTCACTTCACAATGTTCTTATAGGACGGTCATAATTAGGTGTTCAAACTATCTTCTAGAAAATAGGGAGTTACATTACACAATCAAAATATAGACTCATATTGCATTGACGTCATCTTATTATTGGATATTGACTATTGCTTTGGTTAGTTCGGAGTTAATAGTCTGAGTTGGAGTTAGTTGTATAATGTTAGGACACCATGAACGAAAAAATAGAAGGAGTTAACTAATACATTAATACTGGGAAACTAATATTGTCATATAATAAAGAGTGACATGAGTTGACCATCGAGATTCATTATAGTCATGACATCTCTTACATGTTAGGTCCCACGGGGATCTATCACTCACCTAGAGGGGGTGAATAGGTGATACAGTACACAATTACCATCACTCGATAAACACAGACATTATACAAATTAACATACTTAATCGATTATCTAAACCACTTAATCGATTAACTGGTTCAAATACAATGTAAACAAAATTCTTTCGGTCATCCAAGATTAGCAAGATTCAACCAAACTTACATACAATTATATAGACAATTAAAAACAGTAAATGCACTATACAAAATATGCAAGTATCAGAGAATTATATGTGTGTCAAGTTAAGTAAATCAAGTAATGCAGAAATGTAAAAAGATAAGGGAAAGAAGAAGAAGATTGGGCTTTTTATCCTGGTTCGTTTGTTGTCCATTGCAAACTACATCCACGCCTCCCCTTATGATCTTGGGAGATTTTATCTTCACTATGGAATCTTCAATATTTATTACAAACACAATTCTAATACAAGAAAGTAAGACACTCCTTTCTTGGATCTTAAACCCCACATCGGTTTGACTACAAAGCTCGCCTACTAGGATACCTAACAGTTCGCAACTCTAGCCCCAACATAAGTATCGCTTACAACCAAGACCTGTTGCTTCTCATGAAGACACGTACCTAACTGCATCTAAGGTTTTTCCAAACCTATTCTCTTTCTTTGGTGATAGAACACACCAAGAGAATGTGTTATTGCCTAAGTCTGACAATAATTCTTCAAGTTACATATGCACCTCAATGTGTAAATTATACAATATTCTACGAATCTAAGCACCCCTAAAAGATCTCACAAATACATAAATACAATGCGTGAGATGCGGGTTTCTTTTTCACATATTTGACAATGAAAGCTCAACGGGTATCTTGTAAAGATTCACCATTTTCTTTTCTCAAAAGAATGCTTAGAAAATCTTTCTAAAAGATATGAAAGTTTGAGCTCTAGATTTTCTCAATAATTTTAAACCCTTTGTTTTCGAAAACTGTGTTCTAACCCTCTGAACTTTCCTCAAAGTTAAGTTATGAACCGATATGAAAAACTTGGGTTAATATACTGTTCTATTTTTAATTGTGTTAATCGATTATGTTGAGCCTTAATCGATTAACGGGTTTCTTCAAAATAACAGAAAACATAAATAGTTATCAGCTTAACCACCTTAATCGATTAACTCACCATTTAATCGATTAACGTGTTCAGTCCAAAGGTTAATTGATTAACGCAATTGTTAATTGATTAACGGTTTTTTAAAACACATTTCTAATGATTAATGAACCTCCTACATGATTTATAACCTAATGCAGCATGATTTAAAAATACTTTTTAAATGCATTCAAAACATATGATCATGTATATATGTATGTGCATGTAAATAACGTATGTATGCATGTAAGTCTCATTTTAGATATGATTGATTTTAGCTTGTGAGGCTTCCATTGGGGTTCATCCTAGCCTAGACTCTTACTAAGCAAGCAACTTAAGATCTAATAAAGATATAAACAATACTTAACCCCTAGATCTTCTTTTGCATGCTTTACCTTGTATACTCTTGAGTCTTGACTTTAGTTGATACTTTATTGTTTGTTGATTTGCCCATCTTCTCAAGCTTGTCCTTCAAAATTTATGCCTATTGCCAATCCTTTGTATTCTTCACTCTTTTGTCTTCATCAACCTTTGTGTGTCCTTCGTCTTCATCAAAACAGTATGTGATGCATGCTTGCCTCTTCAACCTCTCATTCATGCCCTCTTACATCTTCATTACAGACTAAAACTAAGTCAATTATAAAAGTACTTTTATATTATTTATCAACGAGGTATAAGTTCATCCCTTAACAATCGTAAAGAGAGTCATCGGTGAAAAAGTTGTCCTTAAAATTAAATGAATTTAGAGGATAAAAATAAATTAACATAAAATTAAGAAATTTGCAATTACTTATTTATTTCATTCATATCCTAGTTATGAACAATCATCCATTCTCATAAAAATATATGCCTAGACTTACAAGGTAGACTAATATATGTAGGATCTAAAATATTAATTATGTTTTCTAAGGTATACAACCACATATACGAGCACAATCATGATAACATGGTCTGTGATCGGGCTCCTAGTGAAAGTAGCATTTCAAAGTATAGTGGTTGTAGAAAATAATACTAGGAGAAGAAGTAGAGATTTGAGTGACTTGTCCATTCTCAACTTAAGCAAACATGAATATCATGCCAATGAAGATAACAAGCACATCTTTGTAATGATCTCTTGCACTTTGAGTTGAATTGTTGTGTAACTTCACAAACTAATTTATAAGGAATAAAGAAGAGATAAAGTCTTGAAAATAATATATAAAACAATTTATACAATATTTCATTATCATTAGAATAAATTACACTCACACCCCCTGAATTTTAGTGAAATTACACAAATTACCTCTACCATTTTTACACTTACACAAGTTAGAGTGATACAAACATTTGGGTCCATACACCAATTTGCAAAAGATAAAGAAGAACTATTGTTTGTAAAATTGATGAACCAAATCCAAGATCTAGATTGAATTAAATCAAATAAATGCACATAGCATGGTGTCTTCTCCGAAAAATCGTTTCATTTCACATAATCCAAATAGACCAAACCACCGTAAACCAAAGCAATCGCCATAGATTAGCATTAATTCCTCTTCCAAGCAAGTCATGAGATTGAAAAAATCTAGAATTGTAGATGGTAATGTAAAGGGAATCTGCAACCAAGAGTAGAAATCTTTCCAAACACTTGCAACAAAGTCACAAGATATAGACAGGTGATCAATAGACTCAACATGATTATTGCATAACATACAAGTCATATTGTTGATCCTAAGAATAATACTTCTTTTTAAATAGCTCATCCTTCGTTGGAAGTCTTTTTCTCAACAACTTTCAAACAAAACAACAATTATTTGAAGGGACATAGTTAATCCAACACTTTTTTTTAAAATTTATCTAAAGGAGATTGTTGTTGATTCAACTGAGCCAAGTAGGAAGATTTAACCACATAATCACCAGAGCCATCTAACCTTCATTTCCAAGTATCCAAAGTATCCCTTTTACAATAATGGTTATGAATCAAAACATAAAAATTCGTAGCAAGAGTCTCCTCTTTGACGAATAAGATTCTCCTCCAAATACAATCCCAAACCCACACATCCTCATCCCAATGGTCTTTGTCTCCCACCCAAGCATTCTGGTTTTGAGCAATATTGAACAATTTGAGATAAACTACCTTAAGACTCTGAGTGCCCACCCAAACATCATGCCAGAAGAGAGTTTGAAGACCATTCCCATTTTTCTTCCAAACATTATCAACAAACCATCCCCCTCCTTATCCAAATCAATGATCCAAAATTCACCAAATCCTTCCACCATCTTGAAGCAGAAATATTCCTATAGACATTGTATTCAGTACCATATTTTGAATTAATTACCTTGACCTAAAAAGCCTGACTTTTCTGTAGTCTACGCTATCTCCATTTCCCCAAAAGCACGTCATGTTGTAGTCTACACCGAGTCCTCCAAGCTCCTTTGGTTTGCAAACATCAGCCCAAGCCACCCAAGCAACACCTTTACCACCTCTCTTATTCCCCCAAAGAAATTTTCGTTCAAGATAATAGTTTTAGCTAAGACTTTCTTTGGGGCTTTATAGAGAGAAAGCATATAAGTAGGGATATTGGATAACACTAAATTCAACAGAATTAATCTCCCTCCAAAAGTGATGTGTTTGCATTTCCATGCATCAAGCCTCTTTGAAATCACCTCAATCATACCCTAACAAGTAGACATTTTCCTTGGATTTTCCCCTACAGGAATACTCAAGGCAAGAAAAGGGATAGAACCAACCTTACAGTACAAAAAATAGTCGTTGCTGAAATAACCGACTTCGATAACCTTAAACCAAACAGAGAGCTTTTGTTTGAATTGACCTTCGAACCCGAAACTAACTCAAAACATCTCAGATTGTCTTCATGCACCAAAGGTTTTTATATGAGATTTTACAAACAATAATAGTATCATCCACAAACTGAAGATCACACACTTCAACATCACCTCGACCAATTTTGAATCCGTCAAAAACACCAATGGATCTAGCTCTTCTAAACAACCCAGCAAATCCTTCCAATAACATAAGAAATAGGAAATGTGTCATCGGATACCCCTGTCTAATACCTCTTGAAACATAGAATTGCTTCACTGGACTTCCATTAATCAAAACAAACATGGATGTCGAGGAAAGACAAGCATTCATCCAATTCCTCCATTTAGTTGAGAACCCAAACCGACTAAGCATGTAGTCTAGGAAAGTCCAATCCACCGAGTCACAAGCCTTCTTAAAGTCAACCTTAAATAAGATACAGTCATCCCTATTTGAATTTTCCGAATGGATTACCTCATTAATCACCACAACTACATCCAAAATATATCTATCGTGAACAAAAGTTGATTGAGAATGAGAGATTAAAGAGCTCGTAACACCTTTTAGTCTACCAGCCAAAATCATTG
Organism: Lupinus angustifolius; assembly: GCF_001865875.1. Taxonomy (NCBI): domain Eukaryota; kingdom Viridiplantae; phylum Streptophyta; class Magnoliopsida; order Fabales; family Fabaceae; genus Lupinus; species Lupinus angustifolius. The sequence goes on along the minus strand of NC_032025.1, from coordinate 12,869,547 downwards.
AAAGGATTTTATACAACGATCCAACTAGAGAAATCGGCTTGTAGTCCTAGATTTTATTCGGATTCTTCATCTTTGGAATCAAAGCAATAAACAAAGAACTCAAACCTTTAGGGATCTTGCCATTTGCATGGAATTCTTGGATAAAAAGAATAATATCCTCTTTAACCACCTCCCAGAAATCCTAGAAGAATCTGAAGTTAAAGCCATCTAGACCAGGACTCTTATCCCCTACACAGCTCCAAACCGCCCTTTTAATTCCCCCTTCCAAAAAAACCGCATCCAGATCATGAAGTTGATTAGCACTCAACTTGGAAAACTTGACCCCGTCCAATGTTAGTTTAATCATAGGCCCCATGGAGAATAGGTTTTTAAAGTAATTGTTTATCCCATTCGTCAAAATTGAGTCTTCCCCAAGCCACACCTCGTTAATCCAAACTCCCATGATTTGATTTCTCTGCCTTCGATTATTAATGCAAGCATGAAAATAGCTAGTATTTGCATCCCCCTCCTTCAACCACTTACTCCTCGACTTTTGCCTCAATAAGTTATCCCTCAAATTTGTTATTTTCCACCACTCAATCAAAAGCTTCTTGCAAAGAGATAGTTGATCTGAATCCAATACCAAACTCTCACCCAAGATACCTAGTTCTTGAATATCCATAGACAATTTAGCCAAATTAGTATCCAAAAATCCAAAAGTCACCTTATTCCACACCTTTAAAGCTTCTTTTAAATACTTCAATTTTTCCTTCACAGTGTAAGCCTTCCTCCCGGAAACCACAACTTCATTCCACGCTTTTGAAACCAGGAATGCAAAACCCTTATGTTGAATCCAACAATTGTTCAACCGGAAAGGAACCAGACCTTTTTCTATCTTCCTCTACCTCAAGACAATCGGACAATGATAAGAGAAATCTCTATTGAATGCCCATTGTGTTGTGTCTGGCCAATTCAAGAACCACCCTGCTGATAAGAGGAACCTATCTAGCCGACTCATAACACCACGATATATCATATTTTGTTTAGCTTAATTATATTCATCACCTTTTCTATTTAGAATATCATACTTATCTCCCTAGCATGGATAATTAGAATAATGTATGTATATAAATTTGGGGTAATTTCCGTACATACAAAAAAATATGATTTGTATAATTTCACTAAAACATAGGGAGTGTTATTGTAATTCACTCTTTTTATTATTTAAATAATTTTAATTTTTTAATTAATTATTATTTACTTAGTTACTATAATTTATTTACTTATCAAGACAAAACATTTATTATTTTCGAAAAAATAATTAAATTTATATATATATAAATTATTATTGTGTAATAAAAATAAATGTTGTAAAACATGTAATTAAATGATTTTCAAAGAAGATAAATTAAAAAGAAGAAGAAATAATGCGTAGACAAAATGATTTATAATAACAAATAACGAGTCTAGCTGTCAAAGATAATTTAGCGTCACCTTCTTAGATATTGACTATTGCTTTGGTCAATTCTGAGTTAATAAGCTGAATTTGGGTTAAATTACATTATTTGGAGATATCATTAATGATAAAAACAGTAGTAATTAAAACATACATCAAAACTAAGAAAATAATATTGTCATATAATAAAAGCTAACCCGACTTCACAATTGAGATTCATTAGGGTTGTGACATCTCTAATAGCCCAAAATTAAGTTAATTACAAAAGTACATGCATATTATTTATTAACGAGTTATAAGTAAAACCCTTGCCAATCGAAAAGAAGGTCCTTGGTGATAAAAATGTCTTTAAAAGAAAATAATTTTTAAGAATTAAAATATATACAGAAAAAATAAGAAATTTACAATTTCTCTTTTATTTCATTCTTTCCTTGTTATGAACATTCATGTGTTCTCACAAAATATATGCCTAAAGTAGTAAACTAGACTAATATCTGTAGGATTTAAAATATAAATTACTTTTTCTATGGTATGCAACCACATATACAAACACAATTATCTTAACATGGACCCTTATCATGTTGATTCTCATAGTATCATTTCAGAGTAGAATGTCTGGAGCAATCAAATCTAAAGCTAGGACACGTAGTAGAGAGTTGAATGACTTGTCCATCTGATAAGTGCCAAAAATATCTAATTTTCATACACTTTGCATGGCACTTATCTTGTGCAAATCATGCAAAACCAACTTAATTCAACACTTTTTAGATAAATTGTCATATTATGATTTTATACTTTTGTCCACTTCTTTTCCAAATCTTTGTGTAAAGTTTCTAGGAAAAATGAAGAGAAGAAAACGAATAAATATATATTATATATATATAGTCAAGCAATGAGGTGTCCACATAAACCATTTTGATGCACACATGAAGTTGCTCACTAAGCAGTCTGACATGGACATTCAGCATCGCCCAACTGACCTGGCACCAACAAGGCTCGGTCAGGCACAAGCTTTCCACGACCAGACTCAAGCCTGGCACAAGCCAACCTTCTGAAGCATGCAGCTCAGCGTGCACCTTGGGACCGCCCAGCTAGAACCACACACCTAGCTAAAGTAGGACAAGCTTCTGAAGCAGGCAACTCAACATGGACAAGTTAGCAGCTAGGAAGGCTAGACCCAGAAACGGGTCAAGTTGACTTAGCCACCAAGAAAACTTCGCATCATGCATGACCTTACTTCACAAGGCCCCTGAGCACTTTTCAGAGTAGCCCATAATAGCCTGGTCAAGTAGCTCACAAGTAGCTTTGGTGAGTCAATACCAAGCAGATGACTAAGCTACTTGGTCATGGACCAAACCCATATTGAAGGGTTTGGTGCGCCTAGCATGGGCAAGTAGGTGAGTCAGACGGTGACCTGGTTTCCTATAAATAAGGCCCCCATTCCATCCATTTGGAGATCACATAACACTTAAACACTTCATTTCACATTCATCCTTCATTCTTCTTTTTCACTTCTTCTCTCTAGAAATTCTAGTCTCAGTTGTAATCTTGTTCTAGGTAATTTCTTGTAAATTTTACTTAGAGTTCAAGAAGAGAAAGGAGATGGAAAATGTGATACAAAAACATAATTTTGTAATCTCATTTGGATCCAAAAGCATCTCATCCTTCGATAGATGGCTCATGCTCCTAAAGATTGATTTGGATTATGGTGTAATGTTATTCCTTCTCTTCTTTTATATCATCATTCGAAATCAATACATTCAAGTTATTACTTTTGGTTAAGTTTTCATTCATTATGAAGTTCTTAATGTGATTCTTTATGAATTTCTTTTGTATCATCTTTCGAAATCAATACATTCAAGTTGTGACCGCCTACTCCTACAAGTGGCACCTAACTATCATTTAGTGTATTACATAAGGTTTGAAAATCATCTTATCATTCGAGGACACTAGATGAAGGATTTAGAAATGGTGCGTGGAATTAACCGAAAGTATAACACAAAACTTGTTCATGTTTTTCAAAACCATTTGAGTCTAGAAATAATTCCATATTTCAAACCAATTTTCTCCTCAAGATTTTGTGAATATTAGTTTATGTTTCTTTGTTACCTTTTATGCAACATAACACAAAAATCAGAAGAAAAAAAGTGTTTAATCTTTATTTTGCTATAATATGTCTATATGATTTTCTTCTATTATGCAATTCCATGTGGTTCGACATAACCCTATATTATACTACAATTGAATCTTGAAAGAGATGCAAATGTAAAATAGTAAAGTGTTAACTTATAAATTTTATTTGTTGACAAATAAAGAAACCTTGAATCAAAGTGCAAATTAATTCATAAACTGTATCTTTGTGAAAATGAATAATACACGGTCATAATGAGTGATCTAACTACTAACTTTTATTTTTAGTCATTTACATTTTCACAACTAACATTTATTTTCTGTCATTTAAATTCTGCAACTAACTATTTATAGCTTTATTTATTTATTTATTCTTTACCAACCTTCCATAAGGAAGTAGTTCGGTTGATAAGTGCTAAACATACCTAAATTTCATACACTTTTATGGCACTTATCTTAAACATAATTGAGAAAAACCAACTTAAAACAATATTTTTTGTATAAAATATCACAATCTTGTATATTTGTATGTGCATTTCTTTTTTTGATGTGTTTTGTAGGACCAAGCCCGCTGAGCTGACCTGGACACTAGCTTGACCTGGATCAAGCTGCTCAAGCAAGCAACTGAGTGGACCTGCTTGGTCGCTCATCCTAGGACCAGCCTAGTCCTGGCACGGTCAGATCTCCAATTGACAAGGTCAGAAACAAGCTTGGCACATGCCCAAGCTTCTGAATAAGCAGCTTAGCGGTCAAACCAAGCAGCTTAGTGGAGAACCAAACTCCTGACCAAATCATCAAGCACCAGGTCGCGTCCCAGTCAACATAGTCAAAGCTGCTGCACAAGCAGCTTAGCGGTAAAACAGGTGCGCTGAGCGGTGTGCACCCAGACTTGACTTAACCAACAAGCAAAATCATGAAGTCACCCATGACCTCACCTCAAGTAGCCCACCATAGGCTTTTTCGAAGTAGCTCACAATAGCTGGTTTCATAGCCCAAAACTAGCTTTGATGAGTCAAGCACAAGGAGGTGACTAAGCTACTTGATCAAGGGACCAAACCCATGCTGACGGGTTTGGTCAGCTACTTAGCGGTCCAACCAAGCAGCTCAGCGGTCCAGAAACAAATTCTATAAATAGAGACCAATTCATTCGAGCAAAGAGGCCAACACCACTTGAAATTAACAAGTCACTCACTATAAATCCTACCTAAAGTTCTCTCTTAATTTCTTAGTATTTTAGAGCTTTATTTTCAAGTAAGTTTGTAATTTTAGTTTAAAATTCAAGAGGAGAAAAGGAGAAGGCAAATGAGATGCAAAAATCAATTTTGTACTCTCATTTGGAACTCAAAAGCATCCAATCCTTGGATGGATAGCTCATGCTCCTAACATTTTTTTTTAATAAAGTTATGTAATTTCTACTTCTTCTTAATTTACAAAAGTTTGAATTTTAATCATTCAAGTTGGTGCTTTGGTTAATTTTATTTGTTTGAGAAGTACTTAATGCTCTTTTTAGATTGATCACCTAAAAATGATTTCAAGTCATAAAAATTACTTGTCTCAAACACTTAACAAATAAACTAAGAAGTAGTTGTACTACTTAGTTTATTTGCCAAGTTAAGCATACTTTTCTTAAGATCTTATATTCATTACTACTTCAATATTAG
>NC_032025.1:12863961-12864221 GCF_001865875.1 Lupinus angustifolius | reverse complement strand
CTAAGTAGTTCAAACTCATAAGAAGTTGAGAAATATTTTCCTTATTCAAACAGATCTTGTCTCCTCGAGAATTTGTTAATATTTAGTTTATTTTTCTTGTTAAATTGTTTATGTGCAAAACAACAACAAAAATCATCACAATATGTTTAAACTCATTATTTGTGCTTTGACATGTTCATATGATTCATTCTATTAGGCAATTCCTTGTGGTTCGACATAACCCTATACTATACTACAATTGAATCTTGAAAGAGGTGTAA
>NC_032025.1:12821842-12863861 GCF_001865875.1 Lupinus angustifolius | reverse complement strand
GTAAATAAATAAAGGTCACTTAACTTTATTATTCTTTTGTTCTTTATTTATTTATTTGTTTCTAACAACTAACTATTCATCACTTTTGTACATTAGAATACCATTAAACCGGTGTTGGAATTTATTCCACAAAACCGAGATGGTATTCAAAGGTACTTAATAATTATGTAATAAGGGATTGCTTCGATACCATTGTACCGGTGTCAGAATTTATTCTACCAAAGCCAAGATGGGGCAAAGAAGGAATAACTCATTCACATGATTATTAAGAAGTAAGTTGTAATTGGAATATTCTTGAAACCATGATGCCGGCGTTGGAATTTATTTCAACAAAATCGAGATGGCGAACAAAGAATAAAACCGATTTCACTTACTTAATCAAATTAAAAAGAAAACACACCACAAAAAAATAGAGAAATAACCTTTCAACAAATTGGCACCTTGCTAAGGAACGATTTGTCGAGAGGGAATACCTCTCAAAATTATCTTTCAACAAATTGGCGTTGTTGTCGGGGAATTGCTTTAATAATAGAACATTTCATATTTATATGTCATTAATCAAATAGTTGTGCATAAAATTATTCTTGATTTTGTACAAATTATTTTAATTTATACAAAGATGTACATTATGATTTCTTTACATACTAATCTCTTTTCTTTTGGAAATAGACAAAACGATAAGTTTTGATCCCAATATTTCATACATGGACCTATATGTTGATCTGCAACAAGAAATTGAGCAATTCATCAGAGAATTTCAATCCAAGCTCAATATGGTCCATCAAAAAATTCAAGATCTTCCTGAGCAAATAAAGCAAATCAACATAGCAAGTTCTTGGTGCAATAATTGTGCAAACAACCAAAATGTCTATGCCTTCCAATCAACTCCCACTTATCATGACGAATTGGAGAAAATTCTCGACCAATTCAGGAAAACCACTATCAACCATCAACAGAACACCAGTGATGCTCTCACAAAAAAAAAGAAAAAATCAATAGCTTGACAAGAACTTACCTAGTCAAGTCAGAATTTTGTGAAAGTGTTACAACTCGAAGTGGAAAGATAGTTGGTGGAGTTAAAAAAAAAAAAGATTAGATGAAAAAAATAAAAAAGAAGAAAAAGAAAAAGAGACTAGTGAGTTAAGAAAAGAAGAAAAGTCAAACTCACTAGTATAGAAAAAAATACCCTACCCGATAGCTCCGTTAAAAGCCAAAAAAAGAAGAACATTTCGCAAGATTCATGGAAATATTCAAAACTCTGCAAATAAACATCCCTTTTGTTGAGGCCTTGGAGCAAATGTCAATTTACTCCAAGTTCATGAAAGAACTGCTATCCAAAAAGTGGAGTTATCAAGAAAAAGAAGTTGTTTCACTCAATGTCACTTCTAGTGTTGTTCTTCAGGCAAACATTCCTCACAAATCTAAAGATCCAGGCAGTGTGACCATTCCGGTTACTATTGGAAATGTGTCCGTAGGCAAAGCTCTTGTTCATCTTGGAGCCAACGTAAGCATGATGCCACTGTCCATGATGAAAAGAATTGGAGGAATTCAATTAAAACCTACAATGATGCCCTTGCAACTAGCCGATAGATCCATAAAATATCCTGAAGGAGTTGCAGAAGACGTTTTGGTCAAAGTGGACAAATTCTTAATCCCGATTGATTTTGTTGTCGTTGACATAACTGAAGATACGGAAATCCCGCTCATTCTAGAGAGACCCTTTATGAGGACAGCAAAAATGGGAATTGACATGGAAAATGGCAAATTACTAGTCTGAGTTGTGGACGACGAAATTGAATTTGACATTTTCCATGCGATGCATCATCCGAAGGATAAAGGGCAATGTCTGCAACTAGATGTTATTGAAGAAATTTGTGCAGAGCACCCACAATCTGCAAATCCTCGGCGATGTGAGAAAATAGAGTGGAGGAAGAAATCATCAAACATTTTTATGATGAATTATTTCTCCACCAAAATCCAATTGGACCAGCCGAAAAAGAATCAGAACTGAAGCTGAAGGAATTACCATCTCATTTGAAATATGTTTTCTTAAATGGGGAAGCCAACAATCCAGTTATCATTAATAGTGAGTTGTCCAAATTGGAAGAAGAAAAACTTATACAAGTCTTGAAAAAGCATCAATCAGCACTAGGATGGACCTTAAAAGATCTCAAAGGCATCAGTCCATCATATTGCATGCATAAAATCATGATGGAAGATGATTACAAACTCTTTGCTCAACCACAAAGAAGACTTAATCCGACAATCAAGGAAGTAGTAAGGAAAGAGATTGTAAAAATGTTAGAGGTTGACATGATTTACCCCATTTCAGATAGCAAATGGGTAAGCCCAGTCCAAGTGGTTTCGAAAAAAGGAGGGATGACGGTAATCCGAAATGAAAACAATGAACTCATTTCAACCAGAGTTGTTACTGGTTGGAGAGTTTGCATTGATTACCGCAAACTTAACACCGCCACAAGAAAATATCATTTTCCTCTACCCTTCATGGATCAAATGTTGGAAATATTAGCCGGAAAAGCCTTCTACTGTTTCCTGGATGGGTATTCTGGATACAATCAAATTGCGGTGGATCCATTGGACCAAGAAAAGACAGCATTTACATGTCCATTGGGTGTTTATGCATACAGAAAAATGCCATTTGGAATATGTAATGCTCCTGCAACCTTTCAAAGATGCATGTTGGCTATCTTCGCTGATTTGGTGGAGAAATGCATCGAGGTCTTCATGGATGATTTTTCTGTATTCAGAGACTCTTTCGAAGCTTGCTTGACGAATTTGTAGACAGTTTTGGCAAGATGCGAGCAGACTAATTTGGTTCTGAATTACGAAAAATGTCATTTCATGGTCACTGAAGGAATTGCACTCGAGCACAAAATTTCAGCTAAAGGATTAGAAGTCGCTAAAGCTAAGATAGAAGTGATCAAGAAGCTACCTCCTCCAACAAATGTTAAAGGAATTAGAAGCTTTCTCGGACATGTTGGGTTCTATCGTAGATTTATCAAAGACTTCTCCAAAACAGCTAAGCCCTTGTGCAACTTACTCTTAAAAGATTATGTCTTTAACTTTAATGATTCATGTTTAGAAGCATTCAAACAATTAAAATTATGCTTGGTAACGACTCCTATCATTACTGCACCAAACTGGAAATCCCCATTTGAACTGATGTGCGATGCAAGCGATTATGCAGTTGGTGCAGTTCTAGGACAGAGAAGGAAACGGGTTTTTCATGCAATACATTATGCTAGCAAAGTTCTAAATGAAACTAAAACCAATTATGCTACAACTGAAAAAGAACTGCTAGCAATAGTGTTTGCATTGGAAAAATTTAGAAGCTATTTGATTGGGGCAAAACCAATTGTTTATACTGATCATGCCGCAATCAAATATCTTCTAAAGAAACCCGATTCCAAGCCACGATTAATTAGGTGGGTGTTGCTTTTGCAGGAATTTGATTTAGAAATCCGCGACAAAAGTGGTAAAGAAAACCAAGTGGCAGATCACTTGTCAAGATTGGTTAATACAGAAGTCGCGTTAAGAGAACAAGAAATAGCATAACCATTCCCTGATGAAAAGCTATTTCAACTTCAAACAAGACCATGGTTTGCTGATATGGCAAATTATAAAGCCTCAGGCATAATTCCTGAACACTATAATTATCTGCAAAAGAACATTTTTCTCAAAAAAGTGAATCAATACGTCTGGGATGAACCATACTTATTTAAAGAAGGAACCGATAATATTATTAGACGGTGTATTGATGAAAATGAGGCCCAGAAAATATTGTGGCACTGCCATAATTCGACCTATGGGGGACATTACAATGGGAATAGAACTACGACCAAAGTACTCCAATCTGGTTTCTTTTGGCCAACTATTTATAAAGATGTCCAATTGTATGTCCAAAAGTGTTATGCATGCCAAAGGTCTGGGGGACTTGGGAAACAAAGCGAAATGCCTTTACAAAATATCATAGAAATAGAAATTTTTTATTGTTGGGGAATTGACTTTCTGGGACCTTTCCCATCATCATTTTCAAATGAATATATCTTGGTGGATGTTGACTATGTTTCCCGTTGGGTAGAAGCATCAGCAACACCTAAAGCCGATGCGAAAACTATGATAAAATTTTTGAAAAAGAATTTTTTTTACTCGCTTTGGCACACCAAGAGTATTGATAAGTGATGTGGATCTCATTTTATAAATTCACAATTGAAAAGAACCCTAGAATTTTATAATGTTAAATACAAGGTAGCGTCACCTTATCACCCACAAACCAATGGCCAAGCAGAAGTATCAAACAGAGAATTAAAAAGAATTTTGGAAAAAATAGTCTCTACTGCAAGAAAATACTGGTAACAAAATCTGGATGATACTCTCTGGGCCTAAAGAACTACATTTAAATCACCAATAGGCAAAACTCCATATCAATTTGTTTATGGCAAAGCTTGTCATCTGCTAGTTGAATTGGAGCATAAAGCCTATTGGGCTCTCAAATTTCTAAACTTTGATTTATAGGATGCAGAGATTAAAAGGCATGATCAACTACATCAATTGGAAGAAATGTGGTTCCAAGCATATGAATCCTCGAGACTGTATAAGGAGAAAACAAAAAAGTATCATGACTCCAGAATTAAAAAGAAAATTTTCTATCAAGGGCAAAAGGTACTTTTATTCAAATCAAGGCTCAAAATACTTCCAGGAAAATTCAAGACCAGATGGAGCCATTTGTCATTAATGAAGTTAAAGAATATGGAGCAGTTGAGTTGAAAGATCCCAAGACAAAAGCAACTTGGGTGGTAAACGGACAGAGGTTAAAACCTTATTTGGATAATGAATCAGGCTCCATCATCGATGATCAATCAGCATAATCTCGTCCAAAATCTGACGTCAAACTACTAACGTTCAAATAGCGCTAACTGGAAGGCAATCTAGTATGTGGTAAAAATTTATTTCTTTCATCATATATTTTTTTATGTTAATTTTATATTTTTATTTTTTTAAGAAAAACTAAACAATTTTTTTTTTAAATCACATCAACTAAATCCCACAAAATTTTAAGGCTTCAGGACAAGACTTGATATAATTAAAAAAAAATTCTTGTCTAGATTGTGTAAATATGTAAAAAGTAAATTTGTTTGTTCCAAAAACTCAAAAAAAATTCAAAACCGAAAAAAAAAAAATTTGAAGCATGATCACATGATTAGCAAATGTTAAGCATACTTTAAATTACGCTTTGATTGAGCAAAAGGATATATATGCTAAAATTTTGTGAAAAAAGTTACATAACGTCATAACTTGAAAATTTTTGCAAATTGAAAATTCAATTTTATGTAACAAGATCTTTGCAAACATATTTTTACAAAAAGTGTGAATCCAAACCAAGTAAGGGAATGAGCCAAACACATGAGTGAGAATCAACATTTGAATTGTCTAATTAAACTTGTTTAAATCTTTAAATCTCTTAATTGCATAAAAATGATAAGAATTGATCAAGGCATGTTCTTTGATTAGTTCAACCAAAGGCCAAAAAGTCCAAACCAAGTTAGAAACATCCTTTGTAAGCCCATTTGAGCCAAAACAAATGAAATAAAAAAAATTCAAACTATCCCATAAAACCAAATTGAAAAATAAAATGTTCTTAAAAGCATTAAATTTTAAAAGACTAGTTTTAAAGAATCAAGTTGGGGGGAAAATTGGTGGACTTTGCTTCTTAAAAGAAAAAGAAAAACTCAATCTTCAAAACAAAAATAGAGAAAAAAATGAAAATAGAAATAAAAAGAGATTGAAAAAAAAAATAGAAGCCAAGGTTCAAAGAAGTAAAAGAGGTTGGAAAACAATAATGGAAAAAAGAAGAGTAAAGTATCCCATTGAAATTTTTTCAAAAACGCTCCCTTTTTTAAAAACTTAGCCTTGAAAATCTAGAAAAACCATTATCCAAACCAAGCCTCATTACAACCTAAATGAAGACCTTAGTGATCTTTGATTAATTATGCAATTTAAGAGAATAGGTGAGATGAAAAACAACTTCAAATTACAACCAACAAATGCTTGAAAAATTGAGTGAAACACTTACCCTCCAAAAGTTCTAACTTTGAACTTGTGTGTATAAGAAACACTTTTTGGTTAGAAAAATATTTGCTTAGGTAAATTGTTACACATTTTTTATAAGCAAAACATTGATTTCTTGTTTGAAGCATTATGTGTCAAAATTCACAAATCATGAAAAATCTCATTGAAATATATTTTGACATGCTTATTCATTTGAAATCATGTTGATCATCATTATTATTTCTAGCCAAATTAATTTTCGGATAATTTTCACCTTTTTTTAGGACAAACAAAGTTTTAAGTTGAGGGGAGTTTGATAAGTGATAAACATACCTAAATTTCATACACTTTTATGGCACTTATCTTAAGCATAATTGAGAAAAACCAACTTAAAACAATACTTTTTGTATAAAATATCACAATCTTGTATATTTGTATGTGTATTTCTTTTTTAAGTGTTTTGTAGGATTTAGAATGAAGAAAAGAAGAGAAAAAACACTCATGATCAAAAAGCAAAAAATTCAAGAAAATTAAGGTGCTCAACCAAACAGCTAAGCCTGGACCTGGACACCAACTTGACCTGGATCAAGCTCCTCAAGCAAGCAGCTGAGCGGACCTGCTTGGCCGCTCAGCCTAGGACCAGCCTAGTCCTGGTAGAGTTAGATCTCCAATTGACACGGTCAAACACAAGCTTGGCACATGCCCATGCTGCTGAATAAGCAGCTTAGCGGTCAAACCAAGCAGCTTAGCGGAGAACCAAACTCCTGACCATATCAGCAAGCACTAGGCCACGTCCTAGTCAGCACGGTCAAAGCCGTTGAACAAGCAGCTTAGCGGTGAAACAAGTGCGCTGAGCGGTGTGCACCCAGACTTGACCTAACCAACAAGCAAAAACATGAAGTCACCCATGACCTCACCTCAAGTAGCCTACCATAGGCTTCTAAGAAGTAGCTCACAATAGCTGGTTTCATAGCCCAAAACTAGCTTTCATGAGTCAAGCACAAGGAGGTGACTAAGCAACTTGATCAAGGGACCAAACCCATGTTGAAAGGTTTGGTCAGCTGCTTAGCGGTTCAGCCAAGCAGCTCAGCGGTCCAGAAACAAATTCTATAAATAGGGACCAAATCATTCGAGCAAAGAGGCCAACACCACTTGAAATTAACAAGTCTCTCACTATAAATCCTTTCTGAAGTTCTCTCTTAATTTCTTAGTATTTTAGAGCTTTATTTTCAAGTAAGTTTGTAATTTTAGTTTAAAATTCAAGAGGGGAAAAGGAGAAGGCAAATGAGATGTAAAAATCAATTTTGTACTCTCATTTGGAACTCAAAAGCATCCAATCCTTGGATGGATAGCTCATGTTCCTAACATTTTCTCTTGAATAAGGTTATATAATTTCGATTATGTATTTCTACTTCTTCTTTTATTCTAAAGTTTGAATTTTAATCATTCAAGTTGGTGCTTTGGTTAATTTTATTTTTTTGAGAATTTCTTAATGCTCTTTTTAGATTGATCACCTAAGAACCGATTTCAAGTCATGAAAAATTACTGGTCTTAAACACTTAACAAATAAACTAAGAAGTAGTTGTACTACTTAGTTTATTTCCCAAGTTAAGCATACTTTTCTTAAGATCTTATATTCATTACTATTTCAATATTAGAGTAGCCAAGATTAGGGTGTGACAACCTAGTCTCTTGTGGACGTAATATTGTTTAGTAATAAATATAAGTGATTATCATTCTACCATTTTAGGACATACACTAAAAGGAGGATTTTAGAACTTGGTTTTTGGAGTGAATCAAAGTAAAACATAAGAACTTGTCTAAGTAGTTCAAACTCATAAGAAGTTGAGAAATATTTTCCTTATTCAAAACGATATTGTCTCCTCGAGAATTTGTTAATATTTAGTTTATTTTTCTTGTTAAATTGTATATGTGCAAAACAACAAAAAAATCATCACAATATGTTTAAACTCATTATTTGTTCTTTGACATGTTCATGTGATTCATTCTATTAGGCAATTCCTTCTCGTTCGACATAACCTTATACTATACTACAATTGAATCTTGAAAGAGGTGTAAATTGTAAAATAGTAAAGTGTTATCAATAAATTTATTTGTTGAAAATATTGAGTGTCTTGTGTCTTGTATTGGAAGTTTGTTTGTAAAAGAACATATAATTTCCATAGTGAATAAAATTTCCCAAGATCAGAAGGGGAGGTCTGGATGTAGTCTACAAGTGGACCCGCAAACAAACTGGGATAAAATATGTGTCTCATTCTTCTCAACCCTTAACTCTTTACATTTCCATATTACTTGATTTGATTAAGTTGACATGCATATCATTCTGAGTTATTTCCATATTCAATTTTGTGCATTTACTGTTATTAATATCTAAAAGGAGTGCATATAAGTTTAGTTGAATCTTGGTAATCTTGGAAATAAAAGAAAACAACTTTTCATAAAACAACAACTGAATAATCGATAAGGTTGTTTAGTCAATTGATTATCTACAAAACTAGTTTGTCGAATATAGCTAGTATTAATTGATTAATTAGTGACTAAATTTGTATAATTTATTTGTTTGTCGAGCAATGATAAGTGTGTACCATATCATCTTTTCACTCCCTTCCCTCTAGGAGAGTTAAAGAGCCCTGTTGAGCCAACATTACTATGGACATGCAATTGTACACAACAACAAAACAACATTAATTCAAAAACCCTAAAGATAAAATTGAAAAAGGGAAAGGAGGACGAGAATAATGACGGAGACGGAAGAGAACCAATTATAACCAATAGTGAATATAACATAATGAGATTAGAGATCTAATAGGGATGGAGAGGAGCAAGTGGTATCTTCTACAAAAATTGCGAGAATAGAACTCATGAAAGACGAAGAATGCCAAATCAACAGCTCTGTCATGGAAGAGCATTGTATTGTGTCTGTAACTTTGTTAGATTCAGGCAATGGACAATACTGAAGGTTGAGGGTGAACACTGATGGTTGAGTGTGAGTTATCAGTACAACACAAAGAAGGTTGAGTGTGTGAGTTATTAGTACAACACAAAGAAGGTTGAGTTCTGAGTATAGCAATGAGGGTTTTGAGTAGAGAAGGGTTTTAAATGTTTTTTTAAGCAAAAGGTGCAAAAGCATACCACATTTATTGAAGAAAAAACTACAATTACATGTATCTGGCAATTAGGTAGACCTAACCTATTCCTAGAAAATTCATCAAAGGTTAAGTTAGGAATAACATTACACCAAGAGAAAATCTTAGAAGCTATACCAAAAGTAGTTAACTTATCAGCACAAAAGTTACCCTCCCTATATATGTGTGGGATATAACAAAATCCATTGAGGAGAGAAGAGAGTTGCATAAATTCCATTTGATCCACAACTTCCAAGTAACCTTGGCTTTGCCATTGAAGATATCTATCACCAGTGTTGAATCACACTCCAACCAGATTGTATACCATCCTTTCATGTAAGAAAACTCAATTGCCAAAATTGCAGCATGAAGTTCGGCAAAAATAGCATTCTGAATTTCAAAGTAAGTAGCAAAAGCACCCATAAATTCTCCACTATGGTCCCTGAAAATGCCTCCTCCACCAGATTGACCCAGGACACCATGAGCATACCCATCAGTGTTTATCTTGACCCTTCCTAGTGGAGGAGCTCTCCATATGACTTCCAAAATTTTGGGAGCTTTCTTATAATTGATGGAGCATTTAAAGCTCTTAATATTGTGAAATCCTCTATAGAGGGACTAGCACAAACGTTGGAATTGTTTCCTAAGAAAGAGGAGTCTAACTTTATCATGGCAACATCTTGGGACAGGGTAAATCTTCTATCATCAAATTTGTTCTAGTTTCGACAGAACCAGAGAGTGCTCATAGTGTGAACAATAGTAGCAGCTAACATACTCTTTACTTGGGGGCTCCAATCCTTGGTACAAGCCAAGAGAATTGATCCTATGGAAGAAAGGTCCAATTGAATAGAGAAAGTTCTACTTAACTATTACCAAAGAGAGACTGCCATGGGCATTGAAAAAACAAATGGTCTGAACTTTCAAAATAAGCTCTACAGAGGTTCCAAATTGATGCCATAGAGCAACCCTTCTTCATCAAGTTATCATTTATTGCAATTTTACCATTATGCACTCTCCAGGTGAGGAACTAATGTAGACTAGATAAGAAGGAACCATCTTAGGTGATTAGCATTAGTTTGGGTGCGAGAGAAAGCTTCCTTTAAAGAGAGCAACCTATCATTAGATCTTGTCCAGATGAATTTTTCCTGGCTTGTGGATATTAAATTGTTAGAAACGCCCATTGATATATTAGGGAAAAGACCAGGTAATAGGTGTGGGATTGTCTATTTAGAGTCAGCAATGAAATCACCCACATTAGTTAAAATATATGCTTGAAATGGAAAGTGAACTAAGGTGTATGTTCTACTTTTTAGATCAATTTTCAAGAGTTTAAGAAGAAGCATTTTTGGATCTTGAAATCCAGTTTTAGATGATCAATATAAAACCGCATTAAGAACTTGTTAAAAAATAAAAATAACCAAAATAATAACTTCTATAGATGAATAAAGAGAACAAGAAAAACACTGTACTCCAAATTTTGGAGCATTAGCCATCCATCAAGAGAATGAATGCTTTTGGTTCCAAATGAGGTTACAAAATCATGTTTTTCAACCTTATTTGCCAACTTCAATTCCCTCTGAATTTCTATGAAATAAAAGTCTAAGAACAGCCTAAGAAATAATTGAATCGAAAATGGAGAGAAAATGGTATGTGTGATGATGAAAATTGTGGAGAATGGAGCTTCCTTTTATAGGCAGAGCTGAAAACTGCCCAATTGTCTTGTTTGACTGCCCATTTGGTTTCTTGGGGTTGTTTGGCCCTCCCAAAGCTGGTGGGTCAGCAGATTGCCACCCCTAGCGGCCACCATATTGTGGGCTAGGCTCCATGCAAAGTGACACCTCCTACTTGCTTGTCATATCATTGGTCATGCATTAGGTAATGTGTTTGGTCTTCAAGTAAAAGAATGGCAACTTGCTTAGTGAGTTGGCCTAGCTCTCTTCATGGTGAGGTTTTGTGTGGCTGGTTAGGTGTTAAGCTGCTTTTTGTCCATGCCTAGCTGCTGGACAAATTTCTTCATGGTGAGGTAACCTACCTTTGTTCAAGCCAAAGCAACCTTTTTCCCATGGTTCTTGAATTACTTTTGGTTGGTTACTTGGCACTTTTAGAATGATTTCCTCATGGCAAGGTAAGCTTTTAATTTATACATTTTGCTTGGAACACCTAGCTTGGATTTAAAACCCAAAAACCTAAAATGATTGCATGCTTTTAAAACCCAAAAACCTCTTGATTCTACAAATCTGATGTCAGTTAATCGATTAACTATATTTCTTAATCGATTAAAATGAATTCCAGTAGCAAACATTTCATTTTTCACTAAATTTAATCGATTAAGATTCATTTTAATCGATTACCTGGACTCATTTTTCTGAAAACCTAGAATTTTAAAACTTCTTAATCGATTAAATGCAGCTCTTAATTGATTAACAACAACAGATATATTATAATCAGCAAAATCGATTAACTGAAAATCTCTGAAAATCCCTCTTTTCCTCACTTTTTCAAACCCTTTCTTCCTCATTTTCTCTAAAAATCTCAAAAGCAAACAGCAAAATCGAAATCTTAGCTTTAATAGAAGAATTAAACCTCACCCTTACCCATTTTGCACCTTAATTCATCCAATACACATCTCAAATTTCCCAAGAAACCCCATTCCCAATTCCAAACCCTAAGCTTTAGGTTCCCTCCCTTATCCTTCTTCTCCTCTCATTACTCACGGTTTTCAATCAACAATGGAAAGATGACGTTCGAAGAGGTTCAAGACAACTGCTCAAGCACTCGTAGGCCTCCTACTGCTTCATCTTCAAATCTGAACATGAGGTACGACCGTGGAGATCCCTGCTACTCACTCATACTTCAGGAGACCCGGTTGTCCAAGTTTCAGGGAAGGAAACTCACCTACATAAGGTATGTTGATCTTACCTGGATGGTGGAATAGAATTTTGAGTTTCCGCAAGGTATGCAAGCTCAGGGAGCTGTAATGTTTTTGGAATTAACGGGTAATATGTACCCTGCTTTGATTAGGGAATTTTACGCTAACTTTCGTTACAAGGATGGTAGATATTGGTGTATGATTTCGGAAAATCTATTTGAGATGGATAGTGATATTTTTATGAATGTGGGTGGCTTATGCACTACTGGTGTTAGCCTAGGTGATTGTCCATGGCTTAAGGATTTTGATGTTGCTGAGGTATATAAATCATGTCTAAGAGGTTCCCATCTGTATGTCCAGGGAGAACTGACTAAAGCTGGTTCATTATCGGTAGAGAATAGATTGCTTCACTATTTGATTGCATATATTTTAGTTCAGAGAAACACTAATAATGCACAACCAACTATTAATGATCTGAAAATTATGTATGTTGTGAAGGAGAATATAATGGTTAATTGGCCTGAGGAAATCCTGAAGGTCATGTATAATGTCTCTACATTGCAATCCAAATTGCTGCCCTACAGTATCTTCATGTCAAGAATTATTGACTATCTGCATATTGACGTATCTGACACCATCGTCACAGAGACTTCTGATAAAGATCACCTTGTTGGTGAAAGCCTAATCCACAAGATGGGTATCTACAAGTATGGAAGTACTTGGCAATACCATGAAGATTACACTATCGTGGATTTAGATCTATCTGATGATGAGGATTAGGCTGGTATAGATCAGCCTAATACAGAAACTCAGGGAGGGCCATCTGGAACTGCACCACAGGAATCATCCTTTGGATTAGCTCAGTTGGATGCCAAGGAGAAAAGGCTGAACAACAGAATGGACTTGCATTTTCAGTCTTTGTAACTCTAACTATCTACTTTTGCTGCACTATTGTGACTTGATATGCATGCCATTTGAACTTAAATCGTTTCGATTGTGGTTTTATTTTGCTTACATAACACTCCTATCTATGTTAAATATAGCATGAATACTTGTTTAATGGTTCTTGGTCATGTTTGGTTAGATGTATCTCTTATGTTTGATTGAGCCTGCTGCTTGAATGCTACAATATAAATGTTTGATCATTCCATACTTGATTAGTCCATGTATAACCCTCCACGCCATTAAATCTGTCATATTGATGTATTTTGTGGTTTTAATCGATTAAACTACTATCTTAATCGATTAAATGTTGATCAATGTGTGCACTTGTTCAATTTTTTCATCAACTAGTTAATTAATTACATTCTCAATATTAATTGATTAATTACAGTTTGAGTTCACTTCATACATCTTCTTACTTTTGACCAAAATTTAATTTGGTTTATCTTTCTGATAATGTCAAAAGGGGGAGAAATGTTGTTTTGTTGTTTAATGTGTGTAGGTTGTAAAACAAAATTCAGCTTCCGTTGTCTAGTTATGCGCTTTAAATTTGAAATCAACAACCATGCATTTTGTGACCATCTTCAAGCTATGCATCAAAACAAAATTTGGTGTTGAGTTTGTCATCATCAAAAAGTGGGAGATTGAAAGTGAAAAGTGTCAAGATAGAACTTAGCTTGCCTATGTTTTGATGAAGACAAAGGAATAAGTGAAAGTTTAAAGACAACTCAACAAATCAACATGTCAAAGATTCAAGAGCTTCATGTCTAGACTAGAGTCTTTGATATGTGTCTTAGTTATTGAGTCTTGGTTAGGTAAACCTAGATGCAAATCTCACAAGTTCTAAAAACTATCATATCATTTACATGAGATCTAAAAACTATCATATCATTTACATGAGATATGCCATCTAGCTTATTATATGTTCATGCATTAATCATACATGTTATTTGTGCATTTTAGGCATAACATAAAGGTAAAACATGTATAGTTGATAAGCATAACATATAGGTAGTTTACCAATTAACATCTTAACTGAAAATATGTTAGTTAATCGATTAAGTAAAGCTTTAATCAATTAACGTGAAAACAGTTTTTAACAGTTTCAACAGATAACTGAAAAACGGATTTCAGTTATTCTCAACAGTCCGTTAATCGATTCACATGCAACTTAATCGATTAATTGGGTACAAAACAGCTTTTGTATATAAACTGTATTTTTACACCATGCTTCACACATTCATTCATTCATTTTTAGAATTGTTAAGTTGCATATTTTCGTATTCTTTGTATGTCATATAGGCAGAGAGAATTGCATGTGAGATTAGAGTGAGATAGTATCATGCTTAAGGATTAACATATCATCCATTGCATGGATTAAATGTGTTCATCATTCTATCTTGTTCTTGCATGATTCTTTCATTATTGTTTAGAGATTTCTTAAGGGTAGAAATTACATGTTCTTCATGATTCTGATCTTATGCATATTCTTGGTAATTGTGAGATTTGTATAGGGTTTATAGCTTGTTCTTGATTGTAACATTTAAGCCTTTTAGTGCTTCATATTACTCTGTTTTTGTTGTGATTTTTGTAATAAGGAAAGTCGTCTCTTGGTGTCGTACCACCAACGAGATACAGAGAGTCTTCACCAAGACTTGGAGGTCTTGAGTTTAGAACATACTCTTGGCTGAGGCTGGATCGTAGAAAAGATTTTCCTAGGCGATTGGGTCAGGTCAAACCAAGGTAGAGGTTCTCGGAATTCAAGAAGGTAGTGTTCAAGGTCTTGTAATTGAAAGTGTGTATGTAAGATACATTGGCTTCAATTTTTAGTGAAGAAAATCTCCCAGAATATAGGGGAGGACTGGATGTAGTTTTGCAGTGGACCGCAAAACGAACCTGTATAAAAACCTTGTTGTAGGATGATTCTTTCCCTTATCTCTTTATTGTTTTAAAGTGTTTTTAATTGCCTATTGTAGCTGATATTTTGGATATAGCAACTCTGCCATATAAAGATCATTTCTGTTCAAATATATCTGCTATATCATTTTTGTATAATCTATAATTAGCTGTGTAATTGAGCCTTTCAACAATTGTCTGTTAAAGTGTGATTTAATCGATTAAGGCAGTCATTTAATCGATTAACTGAGTGATTTTCCAGAATAGGGCTTTGGTACAAATAGCGGTAAGTGGGAACCGCGACACCTATTCAACCCCTTTCTAGGTGTATTATGTCACTGATACCTAACAATCATCACATCTCTTATAGTCTAGAAATAATACAACTACAAAAGTATATGTATGTTATTTATCACCAAGGTATAAGCTAAATCCTTACAAATTCAAAATAAATTTGTTGGTGAAAAAACTATCTTTAAAATTAAATGAATTTTCAGAATTAAATAAATTATAAAAAAATAAGAAATTTGCTATTTCACTCTTGTCCTTGTTAGGAACAATCATGCATTCTCATACAAATATATGTCTAGACTAGCAAGCTAGACTAATATATGTAAGATCTAAAATATTATTTACTTTTTCTTAGGTAAATGAGCACAATTATTAGGACATGGGCGATGAACATAAATATTCTAATAGTAACAACTCAAAATATAGTGTTTGTAGCAATCAAAACTAGTGTTAGGACACAGAGAGTTGAATGGCTTGTCCATCCTCAACCAAAGCAAACATGATGATCATGCCAATGAAGATAACAAGTGCAACTTTGTTGTGGGGCCATTAGCACAAAACTTTAAGACAAGAGAAACAAATCATCTCTTACAATTTGAGTTGAAGAGTTATGTAACTTTGGGAACTAATTTTTAAGGAAGAGGAAGAGATAAACTCCTGAAAATAATATTTAAAATATTTAATTTTTATTTTTAACGAATTTTAAATGGTTAATTAATTATCATTTACTTAGTTATTGTTATTTATTTAATTTTTAAAAGAAAATATTTATTATTTTGTATTTCAGAATTAAAAAATAGCTTAAATTTAGATATGTAAATTATTATTGTTTGGCATAAATAAATACAGTAAAACATGTCATTAAATGACTTTCAAAACTGGTGAATTCTAGAAAAGAAATAACAAGTAAACAAAAGGTTTTATAAGAGCAAATAAGTAATCTAACTATCAAAGATGATAAAGTTGGTTGCAAATAATTTAAAGAGTAAAATTCCTATGTAGCTTTTGTGATTATTAAATTTTATTTTATTAATTTTTATAAACAAAGAAAATGCATATAACAACTTATGGTTGGGTAAGAATATTACATTGACTTTATATAACCTTAAAACTTATTCTTTTTCCCTTCTTCGATGAAATCCTAGTAACTTTTTAAAATCATAAAATAAAAATTAGTGTTATACTCATAAACGGGTAATTACTTAACTATGTGAAACTACAAAATTACCATAATGCCCCTTTGGAATATAGTTTCAACTTTGCTCTTCACCATTTACTACTCTATTTTCTCACTTGTTCTAGTATAGGTGGACGAAATTAGATGTTGGCACTATCTTTAAAAAATGGGGTGTTATATTACAAGATCAAATATAGATGTATATTGGATTGAAATCAACTTCTTCTTTGATATTGAGTATTGCTTTCATCAATTTTGAGTTAATATGTTGAGTTGGAGTTTAATTGTATAATTTGGGGATATGATGAATGATAATAATAGAAGGAATTAACAAACACATTAAAACTAAGAAAATGATATTATCATATAACAAAGGTTACATGAGTTGACCATCGAGATTCATTAGGATGGTGACATCTCTTATAGCACAAAAATAAGTCAATATAAAAGTACTTATATTTTATTTATCAACTATGTATAAGTTAAATCCTTACCGATTTAAAAGAGAGTAGTTAGTGAGAAAATTCTCCTTAAAATTAAATGAATTTTTGGAATTAAAATATATAAAGAAAAAATAAGAAATTTGCAATTACTCTTTTATTCCACTCATGTACTTGTTATGAACAATCATACATTCTCATTAAAATATATGGCTGGACTTACAAGCAAGACTAATATATGTAAGATCTAAAATATTAATTACTTTTTCTGAGATATACAACCATATATGCGAAACAATTATAACAGCCAATAATGAATCTAACTTTCAAAGATAATAAAGTTGGTTTGGAATCATTCAAAGAGTAAAAAATGACATGTTATTCTGTGATTAATAAAAATAATTTACTAATTTTGTAAAACAATGAAAAATGCTTATAACATTGATGGTTTGGTAAGAATATGCCATTGATTTTCTCAAAACTTAAAAGGTATTTTTTTCATTCTGGAATTAATCATGACATTTTATTATAGTGTAATCAATGCTATATTTCTTTGAAATTGAAGTCCTAATTCTCGGGACATACAAAATGCCTTCATATTATTATACATCATATTCATACATATTATTTACTTATTCACACATACATTCATTCGAAAAATAAATGCGACAGATTTACTATTCAACCGCATTCATTTTTTGTTTCAATAGCGCTTTCAAGTGTTGTCTATGTGATCATAGTAGAATGTCGGATAAGATTTCATAAATATTATTGTATGTATAACATATAATAATGTTCTCTCTAGTTAGCAATGTTATATGTATGACACATAATTATTCTCGCTAAATGTAACGTTGCTATATGTATAACATACAACAACACTTGCTAGTAGTTGTTGATTATTATACACATTAATACCTACATATATACATTCATCAATAGCAACCACAAATATATATTATATATATATTCAACCAACAAATATCTAAAACTGTATATTAATTTCAAATAATCCATTTAATATTTCCATTTCATCGATTTAACTTTAACTTGTGGGAAATTAATTTTGGGCATTTTGAATGTAATGGTTCCTTTCCATTATAATATTTAGAGTAAATTACATTAACACCTCCTGAGTTTTAGTGAAATTATACAAATCACCCGATCACTTTTAAAACCTATACAAACTACCCATAATTATCTATTTACATTACACTGATTATCCTTGTGAGAGAGATAAGTGTAATTACTTAAACAAAAAATACTAACGAGTGCAATTAAGTAAAATAAAGTATGATATAGTGTGAAGACAAGTCCAAATAGTATGAGAGTTGATGTCAATTTATTATTTTTTATTCGTTACAAACTACATATTTAATTCTAAGGAGATGTTTAAATTACTCTTGTACTATATTGTAACTAATCAAAACAATGAATAGACATCAATTCTTATACTATTTAGACTTGTCTTCACAATATATTATATTTTCTTTGATTTAATTATATTCGTCTCCATTTTTTATTTAAGAAATTACACTTGTTTCTTTAATAGGGGTAGTCAATGTATTTGTATATATCTAATTATGGGTGATTTGTGTATATTTTAAGAAGGTGTCTAAGTAGTTTGTGTAATTTTACTAAAACTCAATGGATATGAATGTAATTTACTCTAATATTTATTAGAAGAAACTCCACAACAAATGAAAATTTAATTTATCCGGTTTCATTTCATTCTACTTTATATCATATTCATTCAAATATACCATATAAATTTTTTGAACATTCTCTCCAAAGAAAGCTTTATAAATGATTGTTTCGGAAATAGTTAGTGTAAGCTTAATCTTTCAAAAATATATTTTTCCTTAATTAAATTCTCACTCTCCCTTATTTGATTGCTTCAAATAGAATTCAATCAAAGTTATAAGTTAAGATAAATGTACTACTACGTCATCCACTTTTTGTCCTAGGAAAGTGCAATGTGAAAGAGATGAAACCCAAGAAGTTTTAGTAGATCAATCGTGTGTAATTCATTTGATAGCAAAGGAATGGAAGGCTTTGCTTTTTGTTTAATCAAGGACCCTATCAAAATGTCAATGTTGTACAGGATATGCTTGAATGGGTTGCCATACTCCATGTTTTAACTCTTGCATTTGCTACCTTCACTCTCAACTATTTTACACCTAACTAAACTAATAGTGGGTGACCCCACAAGAGGGCACTTTCTCCTAGCTTTGATTGATGCCATTACATTTCCACAAGGGATAACTATTCCTAGGTCTCACTCACCCCTCAATGTTGATCACACTTGGACTGTTATTGGAGGGAACATGAACATGTATTACATACCCCACACACATACATCTTCTTACTTTTTCTGGAGTCACTCTCAAGATTTAACCAAGGAAAATGACATTCTTTTATAGCTTAAAAGATACTTGTATAATCCTGTCTATATTCCAAGGTGAATATGACTGAATAGTAGATATATTGCATGTAAAAGTTATATACAAATATGTATATAAAATATTTATATATCATATTCCGAGTCATAATTACTGGACTTTCCTATTAACCATTCGTACCACATATTAAATTTACCATATCCCATATTGAGTTTATCTTATGAATCTTATGATAATAATATAAAAATTGATGGAGCATGTACCCACAATGCATAACACATGTTTTCAATTAGTAATAAATTTTACATTACAAAAACATATTGTCACCCAATAAAATCTAAGTCACTCCTCAGACTTAACCACTCTCTTTTTCAGTTTCACTTTAGTCTTTACCATCCATCACTTCTTATATATATATATATATATATCACCATTGTTGGAGTTGAAGTTCGTACATAATACCCTATCACATATACACAATCCTTCTAACTCACCAACCATGGATTGGTTCTCATGGCTTTCCAAAACTAGCTTAGAACCATCCCTAGTGTATGAGTATGGCCTTGCTTTTGCACACAATGAACTAGAAGAAGAAGACATTGTTTACTTCAACCATGAGTTTCTCCAAAGCATGGGAATCTCCATAGCAAAGCACAGACTAGAGATTATCAAATTATCTAGGAAAGACAATAAGGGATCAAACAGGCCACTTCAAGTTGCAAGGCTCATGGTGGCAATGAAGAAAACAAAGAGGTTTTTGGCTAATTATATTAGGAGGACAATGATTAGATGTGAAGAATCAACAGCACTTGTTGTGGTTCCATCATCATCATCAAGGTCAAGTGGTTATGGAACAAAACGGAAGAAGAATTCTGTGATGAAAAGGAACAAAAAAATGATGGTGGGTAATAATAAGCAAGAGAAGTTGTTGCTCACAAATAGATCAAGTCCAATGGAGGAAAAGATGGATCATGGTTACTGGTCAGCTTCTGCAGTTGAAGATATCAGGTGGGATACCATGTTTAAGGATCTAAAGCCAAACTAATACTAAGTTTCTTATATTTTTTATTTTAAGTTTTTAACCTTTTTTCCCTTTCTTTGGGGTTATTATTTCTATCACCCCTTTATTTTCACACTAATTGTGTTCCCATTTTCTTTCGAAAAAAAGGTTATCCAAAATGAAGTGAGTAAAAGTATATTAACTCTTCTTAGTTAAAGTGAGTTGAGATATTGAGGCTTTAATAAATTTAGGGTGAATATATTATTAGTTAGCTACGTTAGTTTAACCTCATTTTAGATGAAATTCAACTATTTCTTTTATATGTGATTAATGATCTAGAAAATTGTGTTTAATCATATGTATTGGTTGTTTTATGTGTGATTAACCTACTAATGATACTATATTCATATGATTAACCATAAATTTATACATTAATAAAAGAGATTATTATACATTAGTACATGTAAATAATGAATGATGTATTGACAATATAGAAAATTTTACACTCACTATGCATAATTATTAAAAAAACTGAATAAATTTAGTGTGAAAGGATAACTTTCATGTTTTTTGTCCCTTGAATTTAAATTTGTTGGTGAGAGATGGGTTTTTTGGTTCTTCCACCAGAGAGATTTGATTGTTAGTTGTGTGGCTCATGCGGATGGGTAACTTTGGCCCCTGCCTGTCTGTTTTAGTAATGAGATTGTCTCTTTTGCTTTTTTGTATATATGTTCATGTCCTTTATAGCTTTGATAGAGGTAAAGAACATTTGCATAAGATTAGTTGATTTATGGGGAGAGAATGATTGAAGTAGAGGCTCAATTGTGTAGAAACTTTGAAGAGCAAGCAAGCAAGTAGGCTTTACTATGTTTAGTGTACAAAAGAAAAGTTAAAGAAAAAAAGTTGAGGAAATAAAAGTTTCAAAGAGAAAAATGAATAGAAAACGTGATGATTTTTTAGTTGTTTGATACGGTAGAAAATGAAATTAAATGGAAGAGAAAAAAATATAATTATTATCAATAATAATTGGCATACATGCATTTGTTTTTTATTTTAGGAAATTAGCTGCATTATATACATATTTAACACAATATGAATTTTGTTAAATGAATAAAGAATTAACAACAAGAAAATACATCACTAATATTCTCTACTTGTTTTCCTCCTAGTATTAAAGAGAAAACATAAAAACATGTGTCTCACTATTTCTTTCTTTTATTTCCTCTATTGAATGTAAACCAAACTATAGAAAACTTTTTCCTTTCCCTCATTTTCATTCCTTCACTCTTCACCCCTAACCAAACATATGTAATGCTTCGTTTATCCATTATATTGTACTGTCTTATGTTATGATTGACACTTAGCATTTAACATAGTATATTTAATATTTAATAGTAATTAACAGTTGATACTACCTTTGCATTCATGTCTTTAAATCCTTGTGCCTTTCATTCAATTAGCAAATGATTGTGTTTCTTCTTTTAAATGTAAGAGCGTTGGGCAATATCATTGTTGAGTCCCACAACATGTAAAGCATGGGATGGATGATCCTTCATCAATGCTCCATGATATATTTATACGATTCAGTTTGAATAAACTAATAATTTTAACTCAATAATGCAAGATGAATGCTATGAACATGTCTTGGTCTCCTAGATGAATAGACTGGACTCCCGTAACAGTTAAAGGATCCCTCATTGATTCATATCCAGAGCAAAAACTTTATTTCTTGCTTAAAGGAGTTTACACATTTATTCCTCTCAACAAATGATTCGAAGAATATTAAATATATATTATCCTAATTTGTATGCAAAAAAATCAATTCTATATTGACAAATTCATATAGTAATTTCTTTGCAATTCATGTGATATTTATAATTTATTAGCACCCTATAGTTTTTTGTTGTTTAACATGGTACTTAAAACACTTACTATCTACATGAAAACTCATAATACCGAACTCTAGCTTCAAAAGACCTGTCATATTTACTGTACTCGTACCACTAATACCAGGAATAATTGACCCCATGATGTAAATGAGTTAGACGCTAAAACAATGAGTATTGAATATGCAATAAAAACCTCACTACAAAAACAGAATATTATAGCTGTGTGAACTACTTTAGTTATGGAATTTACCGATTTATGATGTGGCCAGTCAAATAGATCCATTCAGTGGTCAGTTCCTAATTCTAACTAAAGTTAAAACTATTCTGAACACGTACTTTAGTAACTTTTTCGGACATTATTAAATTTGTAATTTCACCTTTATAACTACTGAAATTACTATATATGATTAAACGGTAAAAGCAATATGATCTCTTAAGACATTCTCAATTTAAGACACTAAATAACAATGAAGATTCGAGTCTTAGAATAAGATAATTTTTAAGACTAGCAATATGAGCTCGTGACACCCATTTCATTTGCTTACATGGCAGATTCTGAAGAGTCTTAGCACTTGGATCTAAAGTATGAAGTTGAGGAGAAATGTGAATATTACAATTTAGTTATAAAGGTTTGATATGCAACATATTTAGGGTTTAGGTATACCTCAAGTAACACTAAGAAAATACTTGTATCGAGATTGGATCCAATTAAGCCTATTCTGAAGGACTTCATCATACCCCTCTTTTATAGCAAATATTATGTCCTAAGATATGTATTATTTTATCTACTTTTTTATTTTTATTGGTCAAAAAATATAAACTTAATTATATTTAATTTATTTTTTACTTTTTTGACCAATAAAAACATGTAGTACATGAAACAATACAAACTTTGTGAGAGAAAATGTGGTTCCTTTGTATCCCACACCTTATTTTGGACTTCATTTGTAACTAATAAAAATGATATCCTTTGCATGTGTTTGGAGCTACCTTACGATTCTGAACAAGCCCTTCGACAACAACCCACTTACCATGTACACAGAAACATGGGTTTTCTACTTAATACGTAATAGGCTATTAAGCAGTGTTATGAGAACAAGACCGAATCGGACAGTCCGACCAGTCTGACTGTTAATTGGACTCGGAAACATCTTTAGTTTGCAGTCTTAATCAAATAAGAGTTAGACTACTTTGAACCGGAGGAATCTAGTCTGACTGTGCAGTTTAACCGGATTAACCCGGGAAGTAAACCAGACGATACACTTAAAAATAAGAAAAAATAGAACACTGCTATAATATTTTGTTTTACTACAATCCAAAAAATGATGAAGAAATATTATTTCAATATAATTATACATAATTATTAGAGAAAAGTTTACAAAACACCCTTAAACTTTATGGGTTTTGCAAGTAGACACCATTAACTATTTTTTCTTCCTAATTACTCATTAAACTTTAATTAATAGTAAAATTAATCTCTAAATACATATAACTTTAAACTACTACTAATGAAATTGGAATACCTTTGATTATATAAACACCCCACCCCACTAAAGTACCAAAATTATAAGAAAATATACACTACTTATAAAACAGGGATGTAACACGCACAAAAATGAGTCTACAGTCTATTTGTACCAAAATAT
The DNA here is from genome assembly GCF_001865875.1 of Lupinus angustifolius. Lineage (NCBI taxonomy): Eukaryota > Viridiplantae > Streptophyta > Magnoliopsida > Fabales > Fabaceae > Lupinus > Lupinus angustifolius. The sequence continues at coordinate 12,840,094 of NC_032025.1, read as the reverse complement.
TTCATCCCCATATCCTATCCTTTAATCCAAATCCAAGACTTTCCTCCCACTTTGCAACAGTGGTGTACTATTAGTAGTTTCTGCTTGTTACAAGAGTACTAATTATTAATGCAGTGGTTGGTTATAGAAAAAAGATATGAAGAGGAGAGATACTAACATAATTTTCAAAATTTAGTTTTAGAAAACAAATGGTTATTTTAAATTATATGAACATAAGAAACCAATTTCACCAATAGTTGAAGTTTAAAAAGTAATTACGAAAAAAAATAGTTTACAGTATCTATTTACAAAAGGCATAAAGTTTAAGAGGGTTTTGTCTATACATTTATAAATAAAAATTATTTATTATGTACGGAATCACCCGGTGAGAAGACAGTTTAACCATTTAAACTTATTAAACCTAATATGAAACCTCTTCCAGTTTGACTCGGATTTCACAACATTACTATTAAGCATTACATAACTCTACTAAAACAAGCTAAGCATGATTATAACCTTGATAAATACAAAACTTCATGGTCTGTTACTTCATAACTATGGTTTAAATACAACCACAGTTATAAAAAACAGACCTTACCAGCTAGTGTCTCTAACTGGTATAACAATTATATCATACAAACAATTAAACCAATCAAAATTGGAAAATGCCAGTCAAACCATATCATACCGCACTGGTCAAAACTGGTCTGTATATGAACAAATTTAATATTTTCAAAATGATACAATAAGAATTCAAACCTTAAACTTAGATAGTTGTTTCTAATAGTTAGTCATTGAACAATTTTAATAATTAAGTTATATATTCCAAATAATAATATTTATACCCATAAATGTATCATATTTACTACAATATATAAATAATTTAACCGGTATACGTTTTAATTAATGAACCACTATTGTGACCTATATGATAACAAGTGCCATACTAATAACTGTTCACATTCATAAACAAAAAGGTCTGCATTGAGCCACAAGTATCATTATGCAAAGATCAATCAAAGCAATCCTCCCATGTTCCATACTTGGAGCTGAAGGTTCCTCCACCACTCTGTTGTGCATGCTCAGAAATAGCTCTGCGAGCACAAACATCCCAAGTCTTAGCTATCTCCCCAAGGGACATAGGCTGTGATAAAGAACGCAATGATATGCTAAGCCTTAACTCTGCCTTCACTGAAAGATCTTCACTCTCCTTGCTGTCAGAATAGAATGACATAACCACTTACCATTATAAACAGCAGATTTAACAGCAAATATACAGATAAACTACAGAGTGAAAAGTGTATCATGCATCGTGTAGAGATCATCTATCTCTGTTTCGAAGCATTCCATCCATTATTTCAATATCTATACACATGCTTAACATCAATGTTAAAGTAAGAATAATTAAGTCATTTAACAGCTGAATAGATGATTGGCCTGGTACGTCAATAAAAGCATATTGATAGACTCGGTTTGATACGAGATTTAAGTGGGAGTGAAAAATTCATGGATGAGTCCTGAGTCTAATCATATTAAAAAATTTATCCATGAATTTTTACCTGCAGTTTTAACCTCATACCATCAGCCATAAATGCTTTACTCAGTCTGATATAAATATAATCATGCAAATATTTCACACGTTAATTTCAAGTAACTCCAATTGGAGTAATAGTTGCTACATAAGTTTGAAAATATATGAAATTAGGTTTTCTCCTATCTGTTGATAAAAGTAAGCAATTCACCTATATACAAATGATGGTTTGGGGGAGAGTGTATAATTTATGTTCAAAACAATCATAACACAAGTAAGAGATGCCAAAATGCTCATTATCTCACCTGGATTCAACTGGACATTTGTCTAGGAGTATGGGAGAGCAATTAGGATAATTTACAGGAACAAGCAAACGTAGGGGTCGAATTGGTGACTGCATGGCAATAAAACACGTGTAAGGCTAACAAGATAAAAAGAAAAAAAATGTTAACAGTTGTTGCAAATTTGCAATTGGAAGATCTGGGATCCCACCATCTGCACTGAAGCATACTGGGATTTCAAGGTTGGACTGAGAGCCACAGCTCTGAAAGAACATTTGACAATGGTCCCTTCTGCTCCTTCAGCAGCAGCAGCTGCTGCAGTTGGATCAACATCTTCATCACTTATCTCTACTAGTGTATCAATAAGTTGGTTATTAATCTCCCTTATTTCTTCCAAAAGGGCGTGATTAGCCTGCCAAATAGTCATATAAGTTCCTTATCAGAAGTCAAAGACCAACACTGAAGATATATTAAACACTAATGCTAGAAAAATTGCAAAAAAATATCCAGTGCTTTGCTAGCAATAATAACTATGTAAGTGTTTTAAAACCTAGTATCAAATGAACCATCATGCCCTAATGAAATATATTTTAATAGGTGCCAGGTCGTGTACAACTCTCAATCATCATATCATAAATGCAATCGTATGTTCACATCAACAACTTAAAGACCTAAAAATTATGTCCATTAACGGAGAGTTACTCACACCAACCATAGGTTTTACGACTTTAATCTCATACCACTCATGATCATTATTAATGGAGACGATAAAGACGGCTCTCAAACATGAGACAAGTTATTAATCAACATAATTAAATATAAACTACATAATGCATCAGGCTAACCAATAAACAATTGTTTTATATAGTTATAAATTATTACTATATTTGTTTATCCCGATTGGTAATTATTTCCTGATTTGCCACTATCCTACTAATTACTATATTATAAGTTACATTTGATAAGGGCTCTATCTTTTGGGAGACAGTCTAAGTAACACCTATTGAGGAAACGGTGACAAAAACCTTTCTAAGATGGTTTTATCATGTGAGGCGAAGACCAACATAAGCACTAAGAGATAGAAAACTCTGGCTTAGTTTATTAGAAAAAATACCTTACTCTAAATGGATTTATTGAAAATTTGGTTTTTGATAGTGCCCAACGACGTCAACATCATTTGACCGATGGAGTCAATCCCAGAAAATGGTTTGTTATTTAATAAAAGAAGAAACCAAGTGGGTTGTTATTAAATCTTTGAAAGGCTGTTTAACAGAATCAAACTGGTCCAATTACAACGGACAATGATTCTAATTCAGTAATTGTTTCTCAAATCATTGACAAAACAACCATCGAACACAGTAGTAAATACAAATTCTTTTTTTCCGTTTCTTATATGTTTGAGATACTGATGGATGCAAATATCTCATGCTTCACTAAAATATAAGTTTACATCAATACAATATCCCACCCCATGCCCTTGGTTGTGCTACACTGCAACTGTTAGCTGTGCATGAGGTTCAGCCATCAAAATATGTATTTGGTTAAATAATGAATAGCTTGAAAAATCATTAGCACACTTTGAAATGTAACATCTAAACGAGTAGTAGTTTTGTGTCCACTGTCTCTGAATGAGGACATGAAATTGCACTTTTTTACACTCTTATAGTAAGATAAAGCACTTGAACTTTTAATTAGGCAATTTAGCATATCAAATAAAAAGGGTGCAGAGGTAATGTAGATAACATATTAATGCATCAATGAATCTAAAATCCATTTGTTTGACCCCATTTGTAAATCACAAATTCACAATGTCCAGCCAACAACAAAAAACATAGGCAGTAAAGGATTATACATCATAAAATAAAATGTAACGATTAAAATCATAATTTAGTACCTCAGTCTTTGGCCTTTTGACAGTGGATGTTGCAGTTGACTCTAGCTCAGAAGTCTCCATGATACTGTCATTCACGCTACCAGGAGATGATATAACATTCAAGGGCATGGCACTGATGTAGCGCTTCATCCTCTTATTTCCACTGGTACCATCCTGAGTAATGAAATTTCTAGCCTGACGGCGACAATTAGTCATGGAAACCAAATCCTCACCAACAGCAGCTCTGGATCCAGTACCAGGAGCTGATCCTGCTATACGATCATTCATGCTGACAACTGAACCAATACCACTGACAGCAGCACTTAATGTTTTATGTGACATTGATTTCACCTGGAATCATGAATTAGTCATAAATTTGTCAAATATAACTACAAACATAAAATAGTAGAGTAAATAAGGAAAGTTGTCTCTGTAACTTATTTGTTATATCCATTAAAGAACTTGTAGGTAGAACAAATGATCAGGGTAGCATAAGATGAACTTGCTTGACTAACCACTCTAATTAGGCGTTCAATAGGTTGCTCTGTAACAGTTGACTTCCCAGAAGTTGCTGCTAAAGCATTATCTGGACCACTGAACTCAGCCAGTAATGGAGAGGCTGATATCCCAGGAGTGCCAATGGCAAGGGATTGAGCTGCTACTGCTCCCACTGTTTGTTGATGTACAATATTAGCAGCATTTGATATTGACGAAAAACCAGGAAGGGGCTTATCAGAATCTCCTGGCATAGGAGATGGAACCAAAGGAGGTGAAGGAGTGGGCCCCACAAAAGGTGAGTTGGAAGATTGCATAGTTGTTGCAACTTTTTTTGAATTCGGGAGATGATTTTGTTGGTCAACCTGGGGAGATGAGTGCTGCAGAATCTGAGGAGATGCCGCTTGAAGGAGTTGGGGTGAAGAAACAGGATATGTACCCCCTGGTTTCAACGGTTGATGGGGATAAGCAGAGTGTTGACCAGAAGTAAGTTGTTGCTGAAAGATTCCTGGCTTAACGCCCATTCCTTTTTGTGCTTTTATATCATTGATATCATTCATTTGGTGAAGCTGGGGAATTTGATGTGTCTGTAACTGTGCAGACAGTTGTTGCTTTCCTGGCTGGTGTAGTTGCTGCTGCTGTTGCTGCTGCTGTAGGATCTGCTGCCTCTGCAACAATTGTCTCTGCTGATGCTGTTTGAATTGTTGACTCTGCAGTATCTGCTGTTCTTGCTGATGTTTCAGCTGCTGGTGTTGAAGCATAGTTGAACTTGACTGAAGCGTATTCAGGTTTGGTTGGATCCCATGTACTCCACCTTGCGACGACAAAGAATTGATGTTGGGCTGTTGAGGAGTACCAATAGGGTTTTGTTGAAGGGAGCTCACTGGAACCCTCTGCAGGGAATTCATAGAATTTCCTTGTCCAGAATCAAAATTGGTACCAGGTTGTATTAAATTCATATTCTGCTGCGCTGTCGATACACCAGACATAGAGTTGTGCTGCAAGCTTGGCATATTATTCTGCTGTATAGTTGCTACAGAACCTTGTAAATTTGTTGGCTGCATCTGAGAGTCTATTTGAGTTTCATGAGACTGTACTTGACTAATTTGGGATTGTGGCTGTGACATGGAGTGCATATGAGCTGGGGGAAGCTGTCCTGGCTGTAGTGAAGACATACCTTTCTTAGGCTTATTTGCATTTATGAGATTTATAATTTGCTTCTCATATGATCCAATTTTTTCCTTGAAATTAGGTGAAATGTTATTCTTGGGAACCTTTAGGAATGCTATTATATGCTCCAACATCGTTCTAAATGCCCTCGCCCTGTCAAGCTGCTCTGACTTTGATTGTTGGGGAAGAGACTCATGCTGATAGAGATAAGATGTAGAATTAAATACAGTAACAGCTGAGAAATCAATAAAATATAAGTATTTAATACCATTCATTAACTAATATTTAAGAAGTAGTTAATACCCTCCTAATTATGCATAAAATGAAGTACCAAAAACTGATTTTCAAGATATTAATTGTTTCTTGCCATTCAATACTTTATATTTTAATTCCTGTGTCGCCCATAAATTATAAGCAAACACAAGCAATAAAGTGCTTTTTTTCAGAGTGGGTGAAGGTTTGATAGTATTTAATATTTACTGATTATCACAGGCTGGAAAATCCATTGCTTATAAAAATAATCGCAACGGAAAAATGCTAATTTAGCAATATCAGCTGTTAAAATTGGGAAGTCAAAAAATTGTAAACATACCTGCTGAAGTTTAGTAGCAATTCTCTGGTACATTTCAGTCAACTCTGGCAAGTAGCTTTCTTTCATGGTTTGTATCTGTAAACAAAATTCATCAGAATCAAATACTCAAAGCATTAGCAACCTTGAGAATGAGACCTCTCAAGCAAAAGCACTTCTGTATCATTATTGCATTAATACTTATGGACAGGATAACAAAAACTTATTTTCTTTTTCTTTTTCATAGTAGATTGTGAGTTTTACTTGCTTAAATTGAGAGGATGTGTAAACCAGGTATTTATGTGTATCCATGACCATGACTACAACTACTGATTAGGGAACAAAGCCAGTTAAAGATCACCAAACAGTAACACCAGCTTACATTGAAGCAATACTATTCATATATATATATATATATATATATATATATAATATATATATATATATAACATCAGATTGATGATTACAAAGGATCTTTTTTTAATTGCAGCACCTAATACTATTTTCTTTCCTATGTTATGCTAGGTATGGGTATTTTCATTTGAACATTGCACAGAATGGATAAAAGGTTTCATGCCAATGTGTATTAAGAAAAATATTTCATGATTCTTCCTCCAAGAGTTCATGTTGCTACTATCAAGTAAAATCCTAACATCAAAAGCATCATATAACTTTTTTTTATTTTTCTTTGTGGTTTGCTTGACTAGTTTCTGTTGTCCTAGCAAACTATAGAGAAGAAAGTGAAAAAATGGCATCGTACCTTTTGGTACACTTCTTCCTGCCAATCAGCTCCACTTGATTGTGAAGTCTGTGCTGTAGAATCCACAGAAGCTACAACAGAAATGATATGACACACACGATCATACAAGACTCAGAAAATGCACAAGTAATTGACATTTGTTGAAAGAGCCATTAACTGAAAGTTTTATGACGAAAAGAGAAATGCAAAGATGCATTTACATACTTGTTGATGTTTCTGGCAGTGCTCTTTGAGATTGATACAACTGTTTTTGTTTATCAAGAGCGTTCTGCTGTTGAATCATGGACCCTGATGATTGATGTCTTTGCTGCATATCGTGTTGCAAGGAATTTGACTGTTGCTGCTGCAAACCATATTGCTGTTGCAACTGTGCAGGCTGAGTGTTCATCTGTGGCATCAATTGCTGTGGTGCACTCTGTGTCTGTGACAGCTGCGCTTGAGGTGGCAACAAATTAGTTGTGTGCTGCTGTGATTGTTGTGTAATGGGGACCTTCATGTGTGCAGACTGATGGGTTGTTTGCATGCCTGGGTTGCCAGATTCAGGTCCAAGCAACTGTTGCTGCTGTAACCCAGGGGCATTATTTCCAAACTGCTGCTGATGCATATTTGCTAGATTGTTTTGCTGATTCATTAACTGTTGTTGCTGCTGCCGCTGTTGCAAGTTTGTAAAATTATTCTGCTGTGAAAGTAGCCTCTGTGATTGCTGTATATCCCCAACATTGTTCTGTGCCCCAAGCATCTGAGCATGCTGCATATTTGTTGCATTTGTCTGTGACCCCATAAGCTGTTGCTGTTGCTGCTGCTGTTGTGTAGGCAACATCTGCTGTTGATTCATTGATGTTTGTTGCTGATGACCAGAAGAAGTCTGTTGCTGCTGGTGCCTCATAACTTGGGGATGTTGATGAAGCATCGACTGTGTTGACTGTTGAACATTATTAGCCTGCTGGTTCTGCTGAAGGCTTGATAGAGAAGATGCCTGCATCATGGAAGGTTGCAGAACAGATGATGTTTGCATAACTGATTGTTGAGAAGATTGCAACTGGTTTGGTTGTAGAAGGTTCTGCTGTTGTTGTTGCTGCATCTGAGATTGCATATGTAGCTTATGCTTGAAAAGCTGCTGTTGGAAAAGATACTGCTGTGGATTCTCTGACTGCTGCGGTTGTTGTTGGGTAAGAACCTGCTGCCTTCCTGGCATTTGTCTCTGAGAACCAGGAAACATATTCTGCATGTTGGAATTCTGGCCAATAGTGCCCCCCACTGAATTCTGACCAGGTGTACTCTGTACGTTGGAATTCTGGCCCATGTTTTGGCTGGGAGTCTGGGCTAGACTAGATACAGGTGGAAGGTTAGCTTGAGGTGCAATGTTATTTTGAATGTTTTGAGACAGAATCTGTTGACGCGGCTGGGGCTGGTTAGGCAAAGAAACTGGTTGTTGCTGTCCAGGATTATGAACTTGAGGCTGCATAACAAGTCCTGTGAAATACATTGGTCGCCTGAGTGAGATGGTGAAAAAAAGGACATGGACCGCAATATAACATGCTTTACATTTGGATTTCAACATATGGAAAAGTTCAATGAAAAAATGCAAAATAATTAAAAAAAGAAAAGAAATAAAAGAAGGCAAAGACAAGGATAGTATAAATGGCCTATGTAGTAAACTAAATGATTCATTAATGATAGTTCAATTTCAAGCAGTCGGAAAATGAACAAACAAATGCTATCACTAAAAATGTATTTTAATGCAACCATGGGATTTGCCACTTTAGTACCTCATCAGAATACTATCACCAAACAAATGCTATTAAATGCTAACCTTGATCAGGAGTTAAATTGCTAGGGCCAACTTGATTTGATGGCATATTGTTTCCCATGGTATTCTGAGATTTCGTCTCCATTGTAAGCATCTTCAAAGATATTTTCCGTAGGTAATCTTGCTGAAAAGAGACACACCAGTGCCACATTAAACAACCAAACTTCCATATAGTGTAGGTAACCATAAATGAAAATGGAGGCTCTTCAATCCTCATAATGAACGTACCTGGCTTGTTGCAGCAGTAAAAATCTTCTCTTCAAACCTTTGAGCAATCTTTCGAAGTTCAAGTAATCCCTCTGGACCAGAAACAGGAAGATGTTTTTTTAATGTGTCCATTCTGAAAAATGAAAAAACAATAGTTCCATTATTAGATAATGCACATGATCGAGAAGTTCAGAACAAAGGAGAACCGTTACAAGACATGGTTAACTGTAAAAAGTCCTCAAAATATCTCTACCTGTGACAATACCCAGTAAATACAAGAAATAGTGTTACAGCATATTGAAGCCAAATACACAATCCCCAATGTTAAAAATGTACTCCAAATTGTTTACGAATATTGTAGAATGCAACACCAAATGATTGGCAAACTTCAAAATTGTATATGATAATGTTTTAAGTTCAACACCCAATTATGGTCATTTCAAGCACTTGAATACAATATTAAAAATTCAATATTGATTCAAATAAATAACATTCATTGGGCAAAAGAGAATGAATAAATTTAATATTATTCTTTGCATATCAAATAGAATTTTGAGCACAAGTTGTATTAATTTATATGATTCAGGCAGTTATACAGAATGGTGCTGTTGCTGTTGTTGTAGTTGCTTCTATGACAAACAGAAAGAATCCTTTTGGAAATGCTGTTAATTTATGGATTAATTAAGACTTACTAATTTTCTTTCATATGCAACAATGGCCAAAAACTATTCAAATAGATTGGCTGAGACAATATTAAAACTGAATCTCACATTTTGTTGACAACTCTATGGCGTGAATCAGGAATAAGTTGAGCTCTCCAATCACTTGTATCCATAGCGGGTTCTGTGCTTTGATTCGGTATCCAATTATTGGAGTCCATCAAATTCAACTTAACTGAAACACCCAAAAACGAATATTCTCATCAAATCATATTCTAAAAGGAATGCAGTAAATTATCAAAATTTAAAATGTGATGAACATTAAAATTTAATGATCTTTATTCCTAGAATAAGTTATTGTAGTTACAAAATGTACTATTGATGCCTGGTGTCTGATACATGTTAGTCAGAGAAGAGAAAGATGAACGGAGCACTTAAGGCGCTGAGGGGTTTAAAATTAAATCCACTGGGGCAACAGCTGCCAATAAGCACACACCACACTAAAGAAAAGGAATTAACATCACACAAGAGATTGATACAACGTCTCACTATTTTGCATTCATTTTCAATATGAAATAATTAAGAGGATGAGCTTTCCGCAACAGTATGGTTGTTGTTTAGTGACCATGAATGAGGCCATGGGTTCAAATCCTTGAAATAGTCTCTCCGCTTGTAGGACTGCATATATGAACTAATTATTCAAACATAAATGTTTAATATACAAAACCGTAAGGTACTTTATGATAATAGTCCCAAAGGCCAAAAGCTAGTTATTCATTTAAATCCTGTGAGAGACTTATTGTTAGCCAAGAAGCGCAGACTCTTCCGACCACCTTGTCTCAATGATTTTGACAACACATCATTCAGTTACAGTTCACAAAAACAATATTTCATTTCTTATAGCAAAAAATCTCTGAAGAAAAAATAGCTGATTTCTCTTCATGTTGTACTATAATCACAGTCATTCTCAAAGTATCTATATTGTGTCTGTTTTTATTCATGTCAAAAATGAAATCAAAAGATCCTTGTCTTTTCCTCTATTGAGAGGTTGTTGATTACCTTTACCAATTCCTGAAACCCTAGATTCCCCCTAGGGTTCCTTTTCTGTTACATACAACATGAGTTTTACAATTTCAGCTTTAATTTGAAAAGAAAAAAAGCAAAAGCTTCACACGTCAGAAGTTACAATTAACGTTAACAAAGCCAGAATTTTACATTCTGATTATTCGAAAGACTGCTTTTCCGATCAAAGTGAATAATAATTAGCGAAAAATTAAAGTGAACAATAATTAATTCAACCAATGCATCAAAGAAATAAACAATGGAAAGAGTGAAAACAATAGATGTTACCGTCGTGATAGACGATGAGAACGAAGCTGGCGAATGTTGACGGCAGAGGAAGTATGCAACGGTGGATCGCGGTGGCGGATGAGAGAGGGTTTGATGAATCGCTTTGATTGTGTAGCTGAATTCCAAAACACTGAGCAGTTCCTTTTATGTAATATTCTGAGAATTATCATGTTATATATTCTTCATAATTATCTTTATTTTATTACCAAAAGATTATATCACAATTTTTTTGATTGGTGAACGTTATAGATATATTATTTTATTATTTTATCACTGGGTGATAAATTTTTTATCATAATCGTATTCTCACCATTGGAAATTTATTAATTAATATTTATTATAAGAATTTAATATATAAAAACTCTCCATAATTGACTTTTGTATTAGACTATCTGGGAATATTTATATAAATAATGTATTGGTCTAGTGATGTAAGACTTTTTAGATCTTGGGATCACTAAAAAGTAAAGAGTTCGATTCTTGGAAGCGACGTTTATTAAAAATGATAGTTATCTACCTCAAAAGATATTAGTTCTTTACCAGAAAAGATGAGAGATATCATTGATAATACCAAAAATAAATATTATTTATAATAGAGTTTTATGTTATCATTGGATTTATTTAATTGACTCCACCAAAGCTAAATATGATTTGATGATTGTATTGTCATTTAAGAGTAAAAAATTATTAACATATGAATAATGATTGATATACCGATACTCCAAAAAAAATTGTTACACTGAAAAAATTTGTTACACTGTTAATACATATGAACTAAAGTTTTATTATAATTATAATAATACAATAAATTTTAAACATATTCCTTATTCATTAGTATTCACTACTGTTTTAACTGACACCTCATTTTTCAACTCATATTTCTTAATTTAATAAATTAAATATTATAAATTAATACTTACATAAATAAAAGTTATATAAATATAGACTAAAATTTAATGGGAATGATAATTTATCTTTAGAAAAATAACACATAAAAATGATGACAATTTTACAATAATTGCAATAAATTATCGTAAAATAAGAAATATATATTTTGATTTATTTATTACTAATTTCCTTTTTATGTATTGGCATAAGGATTTTTCATTACTTTTTGATTTGTTAATCAATTAGTTAACGTAACATAGGAATCTTTTGGCTTATATATTTGCCACTAATTTGCATTTTTTCTGTGGTGAGAATTTTTTTTCAATATTTTCTATTTAATTACTTTTACTTTTAAAGTCTTATATTTAACATAAGAGAAGAAATTATTATTTATATTTTGACTTTAAAAGTTTGTAAAAAAATAATAAGGTGGACACCTAATTTTGTCAGACCCAAAAAAACATACTTCTTTATAAAAAGGAAATTTTAATAAAAAAATATTTTTATGATAAAATTGAACCTTTGGAGATTGGTTATCATAGAAACTCAATTAATCAAATAGGTTAAAGATTGCAATCTGAACATGTGCGTATTAAATTAGAATATTTTATATCATTTTGATGTTGTTGCACAAATCACTTTGTTTTTAAAAAAATGATTTTAAAGAAGGTTAGTGATCCTTCAATATTCCATCAAAAAATAAAAATAATAAGATTGTGTGTTAATTATCTTTTGCGGTTTTTTAAAAAGAATGTTCTACCAATGTAATAATCTGTTTAGAACCGATAAAATACTTTATTCTAAATGGGGATTTTGATGAATTTTATTTGGAACTAAATAATTATTTTTACTCATTCAAGAGAATTACAATAATTTTTGGGCTTTAGGAAATTATTAATCATAAAAAAAAGTATTTTTTTATGTCCTAGAATAACAAAACATTCAATTTGTTTTTGTGATTTTTAAAAAAATAAATTTGAATTCATTTTTTTTATTAACAATGCGTTCGTCTAGTGGTGTAAGGCCTACCAGATCCTCAAGGTCGAGTGTTTGACTCCTATGAACAATACTTGTTAAGATGAGCAACCATGAATCCTAAAAGAGATTAGTTTTTTTGCCTAAAAAGATAAGAAGATATACTTGTTAACACCAAAAAAAGTGAAAATATGGATTTATTACATAATTAAAAATTACCATTTTAAACGTGTGTTGATGAATGGAATAAATACACATCATTTTCTATTGTTAAAAAATAAACCTATAGTTATCAACGATGACAACAAATAAGGGGTTGGGATTTTATATAACACTAACTAGCAAGTTACTTGTGCATTTGCACGGAGTAATATTTTTTACTGTATGATTAAAAATATATATATTACACGTGCATTATATTTCTAAGTATAAGAAAGAATTTCAATTTTTTTTATTTTGAAATGATATATCTTTCAAAATTCAATGTCTCTCATTGTTCAGTTTGACAAAGTTTAAACATATACAATATCAGAGTGTGAGAGAACTTAATTTTATGATCTGGAAAACCAAAAATTGTAAATGAGTTATTAGGTTGAATGATTCACCCTCATTAGCATTACACACATCAATAGAATCACAATTGTTGTTTTCTTTTCATCACTTAATATTATTAAGTTTAAAATACTTGCATCAACAAATTAATAACTGATTGAATTGGATTATAAATATTTTTACTTGGAATTAAACTCAAAACATACTCATTTATTTGATTAATAATTTCAATAATTGATTCAAGTATTGTCATTGTTTATAAGAACTTTTCATTTTTTTTAGTGATCTTATAGATTTGGATAAGTACTTTTAACTATGATATCTATTGGATTATCAAAATTAACAAATGTATATGTCATTAGATAGGGAATGACGTAGTTATAAGAATTGTAAAGAAAAAATAAATAATACAACTCTAACTAATACGGACCAATGTTATTATATTTTTTGTTGAAGCAATTATGTACAATTAATAATAGTTTGTTATAATATTTTAAAATTGTATCATTGTCTTGATTTTACTTTTTCATCCGTAAAATTTTTACACAAGAATATTTTAATCATATGCAATGAATGGTAGATGACATAAAATGATTAAATGATATTAATTGGAACATTTTAAAATCTATTTAAATTTGTAATTACTACATATTCAATTTACTATATTTCAAATATTTTTTTCAAAATTTCATAACAACTTTAATACAAAATTTTAAAATAGAAACTAAATCATCATAATTAATGTCAATAATTCTTAATTATAGGAAAATAAACATTTGAGAATTATTAACTTTTCTTTTCAATTAGTATTAAAAATGATTAATTTTATGAAATAAGTTAAATATCAACTTTCCTCATAAGTTGTAATATCAAAGTTTATTCTATTACTAATACGATTGAATTCGTGATATTAACTTACATTAATGATATTAAATGAGAACGTTTTAATATCTTTTTAAAAATTATTATTAAGCGTTGTTATTTTTATGAAATAAATTCACTATGTATCATTTTTCAGCTAGACATAATAACAACAATTTTTTTTTATTAATTATAATATAATAGCTCATTCTTTCTATTAATAATAAGATTAGATTTCTCCTATTTAAGTTTTAAAAAATGATTAAATAATATTAATTGAGAATGTTTTAAGATATATTTAAATGCATAATTACTACATATTTCATTTACTATTTTTTAAAATATTTTTCAAAGTTTCATAACAACTTTAAAACATAATTTTCAAATAGAAACAAAATCATCATTTTTTTTATCAGCAGTGGTTAGGATGTTAGTATTTTTTGTGAGCGATACTCGAACTCTCACTCTCCTTCACTCCAACCTTAATCATCAAACTACCTTATAACTCATTTTTATTCTTTTTAAATTTGCTATGGGTGAGGCTCGAACCCACAACCTCATTCATTGCATTTCTTAAAAAATTTCACCTTAATCATCATACTCACGAGTTAGACTCCTCTCCATTACTCGAGAGAGCAGTTCAATTTTAGAGTGCATTTTGGGTAAAAATGTAAATTTAATATAAAGTAAAGGAGAAAAATGTTTTTGTCCTTTGATTTTTCAATGCTATTTTCCATAACTGTCCTCTCCAGTAATAGGGAGAGGAGTCTGACTCATGACTCACAATCATCAGTATATATATGTTAATATTCATTAATTACATTATACATTCCATAATTGTTCCGAAGATTCCTTAGATATTCCATAATTGTTCTGATAATTTACTGTTATAGTTTTTAATCTTCTTAATATAATATCTTTAATCTTTTTTATGTTATATTTCATATTGTTACTATTATAATATAGCAATTGTAAAATATAATTATTAATTACTTAATTACATTATATATTCTATAATTGGGATGAAGATTCCTTATATATTCCATAATTGTTCTGATAATTTGCTGTTATAGTTTTTAATCTTCTTAATATACTATCTTTAATATTTGTTATGTTATATTTCATATTGTTACTATTATAATATAGCTATTGTAAAATATAATTATAAATTACTTAATTACATTATATATTCTATAATTGGGACGAAGATTCCTTATATATTCCATAATTTAGTTGCCCTTTCTGATAGGTCTTGGTTTATGTTGTTAATTGATTCTTTCGATTTTGTAAATGATCCGCAAATTTATATTATATTTTTATAACTGATACAAAAAATTATAATTATTCTATTTCTTCATGAGTTTCGAATCATATGTTAAAATTCTACCAATTTATATACATAATGAGAATTGCTTAAAATTTGGAAATCATAAATAATTCAAACAAAATATATTTCCTATTGTTACTATTATAATATTGCAATTGTTAAATATAATTATAAATTCTTTATATATTCCTTAATTACATTATATATTTCATAATTGTTACAAAAATTCATTATATATTCATTAGTTTAGTTGTTCTTTGTGATAGATCTTGGTTTATGTTGTTAATTGATTTTTCCCTTTTGTAAATGGTCCGCAAATTTATATATTATTTATGTAACTGATACAAGAAATTCCAACTATTATATTTCTTGTTGAGTTTTGAATCATATGTTATAATTTTACCAATTTATATTCATAATGAGCATTGCTTAAAATTTAGAAATCATAAATAATTTAAACAAAATATAAATCAGATTAATTGGTTATCACAGTGAAAATTCATTAGTTATATTTCTGCAAATTTATCTTCATAATGAGGAATGCCTAAAATTTGGAAACCATAAATAATTTAAATCAAATAAAAATAAGAACATTATTCTTCTCCATATATGGGAATGCCAAAAAATCCAAAAGCAAAGAAAAAATATATTATATTATATTGTTGACAGCACAAATAATACAAATTTCTAAGCAAACAATAAAATAAGGTAACGATGTTTAAACAAAATTTTCAAAAGCACAAATATTGAGTCAAAATGAGTGTGTTAAATAACATATATATTAAAAATTATCGAATAGAGAAAATAAAATACAAAATCCACAAGTGAGTGAATAACTAACCATGAAACAAAAAAATGAAGGTATCAATAACTAATTATGATTCTTACCTTATTTTAGAGAGGATACAGTCTAGGTGTTTCTGAAACATGCAAAACAAAAAATTAGAATGGTGATTTTTTAAATAAAAAATCTATAAGTAAAATTAGAGATGCATAGAGAGAAAATTAACCTTCAAAAATATTTTAAGGGAGAATCAAACTGCAAAGAAAGAGAATCAATGATAAAAGTAAGATGATGAGATAAATATATTAATAACAAAAATAAATGTAATATTGTAAGTGAATGTATATATAAATGGAGATTGAGTACATATCATAAATTTTGAAGGTTTGGTCTTCCTTGACGAAGATACCCTTGCTTATCAGATGCTAAGGAAGAGAAATATTGGAAGAATAAATCTATAAAATAATAAATCAGTGAGAACACATATACAAAATAAGGAAATCAATGACAAAATAACCAAAAAATCAATGATAAAAATAAGAACAAAACTACAAAATAAAAACATATCTACAAAATAAACAAAAAAATCAATGAAAATATACTTTAAACATTAGATTTACAAAATAAGAATAGATCTACAAAACAAATAAAAAATGTATTTAAAGAGGATGATTTGAAGAGAAAGAAAATGACTATAATGAAATGAAAGAATGAAATGAAACCACACAAAAAATATTGTTGGGAGAAAAAGATTTTTGGAAGAGAAAAAGAAAGTCATGGGCCTCAATAACAATTCAAACCATATGTATTCTATACCTCCCTATCCATACCTAGCTACTGACTATGGTACACAACTGTCATTGTTCACACATCATATGTGGATTGGCGAATTTCTCATAGTTGGTGTTGCTGCGCATGCAGCCATTTTTATGGTAAGAGACTATGATCCAACTACCCGATACAACAATCTATTAGATCGTGTCCATTTAGGATGTAGTCATAAAAAATGCAATAATTATTTATTAAATTATTACTATAATCAAGAAAGAATAAATATAGTGTGGAAAGGTACATATGATTACCATGAAACCATTTAGGAGAGAAAAATGAAGGAGAAGATGACATGTGGCAAATGATGAGGTGATATGACTTTTGTAACACCTCGAAAATAACTTAAAAAATATTGCTAAAAAATGGGTAATTTTTTTGAATAATGTAATATAAAATTTGTTTCATTATATTCGTTTCCTTTTTGGGACATCACTTTAAGTAACATAAATTGCAGAAAATAAAAAACCGTTACCTAATGGTAACCAAAAATAACTTGACATATTTTTGAATAATACTTCATTAAAAGAACGAGAAATATTAGTATGAAATACAAGGCAGAATGAAATCTTCGCCTAAACTGAACTGTACAAAAAGGAAATAGAAATGGCAATCGAAAAGTATCCTACATAGATACCCTACTCAAAAATCAAAATAGAAATGGAAATGGCTCCTAGCGGCTAGCTCTAGTGTCCGTGTGTGCGCTAGAATACTCGCTCGGGTCCTCCTCAATCTCGGAGTCGGAGGAGAGGTTTACTACCTCAATGGAGTCCTCGATGCAGATTAACTCCATACAGTCATCCTCTTCAGCTTATGACTCCTCTTCAACCTCCATTTCCTCCTCTGGGTCACAGGACGAATGTTGCGACCTAGTCACCACTCTTGCATCCGTCTAGGGTTCTGGCATGGTCCACCGAGTGGCTCTCCTCCATGGTGGGGAACTAATCATGTCGTCCCAACTCTGTCGCCTCTTGGATGGCCCTGTAGCATCTGGTCTGTGGGGAGTCACAAACTAAGTCGATGGCACGAAAGGTGTTGGCCTCCGGTCAAGCAAGGTGAAGGAAGCCTCTAGCTCCGCATGATGGGATGGAAAGCGCATCGTAGAGTCATCGCATACCATCTCCAACTCTAAGGCACAAGGACCTGTGTAGGTGTACCAATCTCCACCAATCCTCCATGCCCCCTCTTAGGACATCGAGAAGTGGTAACTCTGAATCCTCACAGTACGGTCCATCTGAACAAGAACACGAACCAAAGACAAATAGAAAGAAAAGGGAGTAAGACATCTAATGAACATTACTCGTTGACAACATGGAATTACACAGAATATCACATCCAGACAGACACACATAAT
>NC_032025.1:12820729-12821742 GCF_001865875.1 Lupinus angustifolius | reverse complement strand
ATCCTCATCCTCATCCTAATCCACTTCCTCATCCTATTCTCATCCTTATCCTATCCTCATCCTCGTCCTCATCCTATCCTCATCCTAATCTTGTCCTCCTCCTCATTCTCGTCCTCATCCTGTCCTCGTCCTATTCCTCATCCCACTCCTCATGCTGTCCTTATCGTCATCCACATTCTCATCCTCATCCTATCCTCATCCACTTCCTCATTGTCATTCTATTCCTCATCCTATCCTCATCCTCATTCTCGTTCTCATCTTATCCTCATCCTCATCCTCTTCCTCTTCCTCATCCTATCCTCATCCTCATCCTCATTCTCGTTTGCTCATCCTCTCCCTCTTCCTCATCCTATCCTCATCCTTATTCTGATCCTCATCCTATCCTCATCCTAATTCTCGTCGTCATCCTATTCTTCAGCCTCATCCTCATCCTATCCTCATCATGATCCTCATCCTCATCCTAATCCACTCTCACATCCTCATCCTATTCTCATCCTCATCCTATCCTCATCCTCGTCGTCATCCTATCCTCATCCTCGTCGTCATCCTATCCTCATCCTCGTCGTCATCCTATCCTCATCCTCGTCGTCATCCTATCCTCATCCTCGTCGTCATCCTATCCTCATCCTCGTCGTCATCCTATCCTCATCCTCGTCGTCATCCTATCCTCATCCTCGTCGTCATCCTATCCTCATCCTCGTCGTCATCCTATCCTCATCCTCGTCGTCATCCTATCCTCATCCTCGTCGTCATCCTATCCTCATCCTCGTCGTCATCCTATCCTCATCCTCGTCGTCATCCTATCCTCATCCTCGTCGTCATCCTATCCTCATCCTCGTCGTCATCCTATCCTCATCCTCGTCGTCATCCTATCCTCATCCTCATCCTATCCTCATTCTCATCCTCCTCCTATCCTCATCCTCATCCTAACCTCATCCTCATCCCGAACCTATCCTCATCCTCAACCTCATCCTACTCTGATCCTCATCCTATCCTCATCCTCGTCGTCATCC
>NC_032025.1:12820423-12820629 GCF_001865875.1 Lupinus angustifolius | reverse complement strand
TCATCCTATCCTCATCTTCGTCCTCATCCTAATTGTCATCCTCATCCTTATCCTCATTGTCATCCTCATCCTCATTCTTATCCTCATCCTATCTTCATCCTCTTCCTCTCTTCATCCTCCTCCTCCTCCTATCCTCCTCCTCGTCCTCATCCTCAGCCTCGTCCTCATCCTCATCCTCCACCTCCTCCTCATCCTCATCCTCATCC
>NC_032025.1:12811915-12820323 GCF_001865875.1 Lupinus angustifolius | reverse complement strand
CTCATCCTCATCCTCATCATCATCCTCATCTTCACCCTCATCCTATACTTATCCTATCATCATCCTCAGCCTCATCCTATGCTCATCCTCATCCTATCCTCATCCTCGTCCTCATCTTATCCTCATCCTCCTCCTCATCCACATTCTCGTCCACATTTTATCCTCGTCCCATCCTCTTCCTCTTCTTAATCCTATCCTCATCCTCATCCTCATTCATGTCCTCATCCTATCCTCGTTCTCATCCTCCTCCTCATCCTATCCTTATCCTCATGCACATTCTCATCCTCATCCCCATCCTCCTGCTCTTCCTCATCCTCATCCTAATCCACATTCTCGTCCACATTTTATCGTCGTCCCATCCTCTTCCTCTTCCTATCCTCATCCTCCTCCTCATCCACATTCTCGTCCACATTCTATCCTCGTCCCATCCTCTTCCTCTTCCTCATCCTATCCTCATCCTCATCCTCATTCACGTCCTTATCCTATCCTTCTCCTCCTCCTCCTCATCCTATCCTTATCCTCATCCACATTCTTATCCTAATCCTCATCCTCATACTACTCCGCATCCTATCGTCACCCTCATTCTCGTCCTCGTCCTATCCTCATCCTCATTCTCCTCCTCATCCTATCCTTATCCTCATCCACATTCTCATCCTCATCCTATCCTCATCCTCATCCTCTTCCTCATCCTCATTCTACTCCTCATCCTATCCTCATCCTTATGAGTGATCCACATCATCAACACTTAGAAGCGGCAAAGACCGCGACCAGTGAGGCTAGTGTCCCTTCTATCCAAAAACGTATCACTAATATTCGGGTGTAGGGCATATGTGTGTGCCTAAAATATGTACATTATATCACATAATAACAAAAACAATACAAACATGCACATATAATTCATATACGCAACATATAATTATGCAATTCATATAATTAATAATTCAACATGTAATATATATCTATACATACAACTAATAATTAAGTATGTAATTCATACAAATACTAATTAAGCATGCAATTTTCATATTTATAACATATAATTAATAATTAAACATGCAATTCTCATATTTTTACATAGAATTTATAATTAAGCATGAAATTTTCATTTTTATAACACATAACTAATAATTAAGCATACAATTTTCATATTTATATATACAATTACAATTAAGCATATAATTCATATTTATACATATAATTAATAATTAAGCATGCAATATTATTGGAAATTAACTAATCAAAAAAATAAAATAATAATAATAATGGTAAATAAAATGTCACACATTTTATTGATTATGGGCCGGAATATCTCAAAAAAGTCCCCAACAAAGTCATCAGCTGTCGCACCCCAATTTTCTGCTGCACGACTTTGTTTAGAGTCACCACTACATTTTACAGTTAAAAATGTAGAAAAATCTTTTAAGCTCAATTACCTTGTGCTTTTGGATTTTTGATATCCAAGTTCGAGAATTGGTTACAAGGTAGGGAATGTATTAGCATACTACTCGCTCGCCTTAAGCGGTACCCTTCACTAAAATACATGACTTTATTATTATTATTTTTATTATTAAATTATCTAGTTAATTAATTAATTATTAAAAGGAACATATTTATTTATTTTTATTATTGTGTCTAACAAGATTGACAATGGTCCTACGTATCTCTCTTACGGGAATCAAACCTTACATAGTTCTTTTTGGTAGAAAAAGTTAATTCGGTTGTGTTATGTATCAGTGGTTACAATACACCTAGAAGGGGGGGGGGGTTGAATAGGTGTTGCGGTTAGAATTACCGCTTTTCGCAAATCAACACTTAATGTTGAATCAACCCTATTTAATCGATTAAAGAAGAAAGATAATCGATTATTTGAACAATGTTAATCGATTAACAAAAGAAACAGTTTTAATCAATTAACAGAAACAATTTTAATCGATTAACAGAAGCAAGATAATCGATTAACACAGCAATATTAATCGATTAAACAGAACCAGTAAGCAATTACAGAAACGATTACATGCAGAACAGTTAACTGATAATAGAACGAATACAGAGCTTACAGATTTGTATATTAGAATAGCATCCAGTACAGCAAATGAACAGAATGTATCAATTGAATCCAATATACAAATTAATCGATTGAAAAACAGCAAAGAGAGAGAGAGAAAACAAATCCTGCAACGCGAATTTTTATCCTGGTTCGTTTGCTGTCCACTGCAAACTACATCCAGGCCTCCCGGCTGACTTGGGAGATTTCCTTCACTATAACCGAATCAATGTAATTACATACACATTATTCAATTACAACACTTAGCAAATTACAAGAAAACAAAGAAACCATTCAATGGTTTGACTCCCTTCCTACCGACAAAGAAAACGTTTCTTTCGGCGTAGCCCCAGCCAAGAATCTCTGTTCTTTCCTTTTCTTACACTCTAAGCAATGAAGAAACACTCAATCTCTAACGGTGATAAGACACCACGAGATTCCCTTTACAACAATTATACAACAATTACAAGAGTAAAATAAAGCTATTACAAAGCTCAAATATAACAAGAAGGCTTTACTCTAATGCACATCTAACACAAACTCATGTGAAATGACAAGTATTAGTTATGAAAACAGAAGTTACAGAATCATAAAACTTCATGAAAAAGCATCAAAATATGCATGAACATGTGAGGGAAAACATGAGAAATTATAACATGAAATGCACTCAATCCTAAAGCATAGAATCTCTCATTTCTAAACTCACAAATGCACTTAACAAATAGATGCAACAATTAACACGTAAAATGCTCTAACTCTCTAATAAATGCAACATGCAACTTATGAGATTAATTCTGAAAACGCAGTTTATAAAGAATCAGTCCAGAACCCCAGATAATCGATTAAATGCCATCTTAATCGATTAACGGGACTAAAAATTATAACTGATTCTGTTTTTCAGTTTTTCAGTTCCAACAACTTAACAAACAGTTAGGTTAATCGATTAACGTAATGCCTTAATCGATTAACAGCATTTTAAAAACGTGTTCCAGTAGCAACCACTTTACACAGCAGTTGGGTTAATCGATTAAAGGATTGGTTAATCGATTAACAGCAATTAAAATGTGTATTTTTAAATACAAAACATCAAATACGTTATGCACTTAGATAATACATGTTTAACACTTAGTTTATGCATGGAATGCACATATACATGTATTTATGTAATGCATGAACATATTATGAATGACATATCTCATGGATGGAATGATTTAAAAGATATATGCATATGAGACATGTATTAGGTGCCCTAAGCCTTGACTCAACTTAAACTAGAATCTAGTCTAAGCCTAGTACCAAATAGAGACTTAAACACGTTGATTTGTTGGTGATCTTCAAGCTCTTATAGGCACAAGTTGTCCTCATCAAAACCATGACATACAAGGAGAGCTTTCCAAAGTGTTCCTCTTGACATGCACACTTTCAATTATACTTGTGGATAATTGATTATCCTAAATCTCGCACTTCTTGATTTTAAGATTTCTTAAACAACAAGTTACCGATTATCAATATTTACACAATCAATTGATTACAAAAGTTATAGAATGATAACAATACAAATTATAATAGGTAACTCAGAATTAATGAATTAACAAGAATGTAAAGATCTAAAGTAAATGAGATAAGAGATAAATAATTGTGCAGAAGGAATTTTATCCTGGTTCGTTTGCGGTCTACTGCAAACCACATCTTAGTCTCTCCTTATGATATTGGGAGCTTGTTCTTCACTATTGAAATTGTTTGTTTACACACACACACTTCCAATTACAATAAAACTAAGTTGCTTCTTTCTTGGCACATATGAGCTTAACAACCTTGGTTTGACCTATCTAATTCACCTACTTCGATCTCCTATCCTTTCGCGCTTCAGCCCCAGTTTAGGTATCGCTCGAACGAAGACCTCCTAGTCTTTGTGAAGAGATCAAGTTCCTTGTTCGTCACTGTTTTTGATGAGTTGTTTGGAGTACTTAATACTAAGATACAACGATTTAAACTCAATCATAAACTCTAAGTAGAAAATCCACAAGAACCTAATCAAAATGAGAATTAATGCAAATGGTTTTCGTAAAAATATTTGCACACTTTGCAGTAAAATATTTTCCTCACTTCACTCTTAAAGAAATCAACAAACCTATGCAAGAGTGCGATGCCTTGAAAAACCTAGAGATATATACAATGATATGAATATCTAATCCCTATTTAGAATGCTATCACTCTCTAAGCTCTCTTAATGCATTTTCTCACTCTAATGCAATGTACGAAAATTTATGTTCAAGTTATGCCGCATGGGCTAGAATTATAGCATTTATAGAAACCACACTGATGTTGTCATTAATCGATTATACCATGTCTTAATGGATTAACGAGCTATTAAAAACTGATTTTATGTTATGTCTTAATCGATTAACTAATGACCTAATCGATAATTGATTAGCACTATACATAATCGATTATGCTATATAAACATTAGTTTCTTGATGAATGGTAAACTACCTATATGACATGTGATCATGCAATACATGTTTTTCAAATATATTATACCTTAAACGCATAAAACCATGTATGTAGATGCATGATCTTGCTTATCATATAATTTCCAGATGTTATGTCTCAATTTTAGTCTTGTTCATTTACGTTCTTGTGAGACTCCCACGTAGGTTTACTTATCCTAGAATCGATGTAAGGCAGTCATCTTAAGACTTCTGGTAAAGTAAAATTACAAAGCCCTAAGTCTACAGATGTCACCCTTGAGTCTTCAGCATGTTGTTTGTTGCAAGATCTTCAAGCTTTCTTGTATGTCCATTGTCTTCATCAAAACCAAGGTGAAATTCAAATATGCAAGTCTTGACTCTTTGCACTTTTAATATTCCCTTTTTGATGATGACAAACTCTACACCAAATCCTTGTTAGATGAGCTTGATGATGATCAGCAAGTGTTTGAAAAAGGTTGGAAAATATCAAAGTTGCGCTACTCCCCCTCACTTTGTTCACCCCCTCAACCAAGCAACAAGGTGAAACATTGAAGCGAATGTAGGTAGCATACTCACGGAAGCAACAACCTGTAAGACACTTCAAACAACAAAACAACATCTTTCTCCCCCTTTTGACATTATCAAAAAGCATTGATAATTGCAAAAATACCTAATTTTCATACACTTTTCATGGCACTTATCCTATGCAAATCATGCAAAACCAACTTAATTCAATACTTTTTAAATAAATTGTCACATTTTGATCATATATTTTTGATCTCCTCGTTTCCAAATCTTTGTGCAAAGTTTCTAGGAAAAATGAAGAAGAAGAAAAATAATAAAAAAATATATAGTCAAGCAAGGAGGTGTCTACATAGGCCATTTTGATGCACACATGAAGCTTCTCACTAAGCAGTATAGCGTAGACATATTGCACCGCCTAGCTGACTTGAAACCAACTTGGCTTGGTCAGGCACAAGCTTTACACGGTCAGACTCAAGCCTGACACAAGCCAACCCACTGAAGCAGGCAGCTTAACGTGCACCGTCGGACCGCCCACCTGGAACCACACACCTAGCAATAGTAGGACAAGCTGCTCAAGCAAGCAACTCAGCATGGCCACATAAACAGCTAGGCGGGCTGGACCCAACAAGGGGTTAACTTGACTTAGCCACCAAGGAACCTTGACATTATGCATGACCTCACTTGACAATGCCCCTTGAGCACCTTTAGAGTAACCCACAATAGCCTTGTCAAGTAGCTCACAACTACCTTTGGTGAGTCAACACCAAGCAGCTGACTAAGCTACTTGGTCATGGACCAAACCCATGCTGAAGGGTTTGGTGCGCCTAGCGTGGGCAAGCAGGTCAGCCAGGCGGTGCCCTGGTTTGCCTATAAATAAGACCCCATTCCATCCATTTGAAAAAAGGCACTTACACTTGAAAATCACTTCATTGTTCATACTTCTTCTCTCTAGACTTTGTAGCCTTGGTTCTAAAGCTTGTTCTAGGTAATTTCTTGTAAATTTTACTTAGAATTCAAGAGGAGAAAGTAGATGGCAAATGTGATACAAAAATATGAATTTTTAATATCATTTGGTTCGAAAAGCATCTCATCCTAGGAGAGATGGCTCAAGCTCCTAAACATTGATTTTGATTTTGGTGTAATGTTATTTCTTCTTTTCTTTTGTATTATCTTTTGAAATCAATACATTCAAGTTATTACTTTTTGGTTAAGTTTTGATTCTTTATGAAGTTCAAAATGCAGTTTTAGATTGATCACCTAAAACTTGATTTAAAGATCAATAAATACTTCTTCTTAAAGTGTCGACAAGTGAACTAAAAAGTATAAGCTACACCCTAGTTTACCTGCCACATCAAGCATCTATTTTAAGCAACTTACGTTCAAGGCTAAATGATGTTAATGGAGCCTGAATTAGGGTGTGACAACCTACTCCGACGAGTGGCTCTTAACTATCATTTAGTGTATTTCATAAGGTTTTAAAATCATCTTATCATTCTAGGACACTAGATGAAGGATTTAGAAATGATGTCTGGAATTAACCAAAAGTATAACACATAACTTGTTAATATTTTTCAAAACCATTTGGAGTTTAGAAATAATTCTATATTTCAAACCAATTTTCTCCTCAAGAATTTAATATTAGTTTATGTTTTCCTTGTAAATTTTTAAGCAAGACAACAAAAATTCATCCAGAAGTCTTTAATCGTTATTTTTGCTAAAATATGTCTATATGATTTTCTTCTATTAAGCAATTCCCTTTGGTTCGACATAATCATATACTATACTACAATTGAATCTTGAAAGAGATGCAAATGTAAAATAGTAAAGTGTTAACTTATAAATTTTACTTGTTGACAAAGAAAGAAAATTACAAAGTCATAATGAGTGATCTAACTACTAACTTTTACTTTTAGCCATTTATATTTCCGTAACTAACATTTATTTTCTGTCATTTAATTTCTGCAACTAACTATGTATTGCTTTATTTATTTATTCTTTACCAACCTTCCATAAGTAAGTAGTTCGGTTAATAAAGGAAAAAGGAAAATAAATATCACTCATTGTCACTTATGTTAATTTGCTAAATTCATACCATTAAACCAGCGTTGAAATTTGTTCCAACAAAGCCAAGATGATATGAAGTTGTTAATAATTAAATAAGGCTAAGTTTTTGATCAAATGGAATATTCTTGAAACCATTACACCGGTGTTGGAATTCATTCCAACAAAGCCGAGATGGCGAACAAAGAATAAATCAAGTAAATAAATAAAATCAGAAACTTCACTAATCACTAAATAATAACATCGGCCTTTGAAAACTCTTTCAAGAAATTGGCCCCGCTGTCGAGGAATTGCTTTTAATAGAATTTTTTTATATAGCATTTTATATCATTAATAATTGTGCATAAAATTTATTTTTACTTTTTGTAAAAAAATTAATTTGAATTTGTATAAACAATGTAAATTATAAATATTGTCTATTCTTAATCACTAACTTTCTTGTGAAAAAACAGAAATATTTCCTTCGGTGCATGATTGCAGGAAAAAATAGGTTGAATTTTCTTTCGATCCAGAACTTGAAAAAACTCTACGAAAGAAAAAGAAAGCCCAAAGGAAAGCCAATAAAAAATCAGAATTAATGGCCAATAATCAGCAAACTACTGAAGGATCAATGGCAGAAAACCAGCCAAATACTGGTGGATTTATCAGTATCACGCTGAGAAACATGATAAGGATTGGGAGACCATCTAGTACCCAAAAGACCCTAGAAATGAAATATGGATTGATACAATTGATGTATGCCAATCCAATTGCTAGTCTAGAGCATGAAGATCCATACAACCATCTCACAAAATTTAACAAGTTGGTTGGTACTACTAGAGTATCAGAAACAAAAGAGGAAACAATTTTTTGAGGCTTTTTCCTTTAACTCTGATATGGAAAGCCAAGGAATGGTTTCTAGATCTGCCTCCACATATTCAGAATAACTGGAACCTGGTGGAGGAGAAATTTATGAGCAGATACTTTCCGCAAGGAAAGTATATGGATCTAAAGACAACTATACCAACCTTTGTTCAATCTGCTGGGGAAAGTTTTTTTGAGTCTTGGGATAGATTCTAATCCATGCTAAGAAAGTGCCCAAATCATGGATTTGATGTACAAACTGAAATCCACATCTTAATCAATGGATTGCAACAACAACACAAATGGATTCTGAATGCAACGACTGGCAGACAACTTTTGACTAAACCATTGGAGGAAGCCATTGATATATTCAGTTTCAGAGGAATCAACCTTGGAGACAAGATAATCGTCAAAAACCACCATCACAATTCTACCCAAGGGATAATTCGTACCAACACCCAACA
>NC_032025.1:12799930-12811815 GCF_001865875.1 Lupinus angustifolius | reverse complement strand
GGTTAAGCCAAAACTAGTCAAAGCTGACTGGTGCGCCTGGCGGGGCTGACAGGGCGCCCAACGCACCTACTGGTGCCACATGGGAGAAAATCTCCAAAAGATGATTTCCCTCATCCTCTTATGATTTTTGGAATCCCATCCCATTAAAAAACCCTTGACCAAAAATCTATTCTCATCCTCATTTTGAAAAGCCAAAATAATTTTCTCTCAAACTCTCCCCAAAAACTCTCTCTTCTTCAAAGTTTCAACATGTAAGTAATCATCTCTTTTGAAGCTTTAAGTTTATGTTCTTCTCAAAACCTTTTTGATTTGGGAAATATTTAAGCATCAAAGTCAAAAAAAATTCAAAAGGATTCAAAGATAACCCCCAAATCAAAAAGTTTCAAAAAATTCCATTTTTGAATTTTTTTAAAGAACACATATTTAGTTCATGATTCTCTTTAACTTTTCATGATATTTATGTTGAATGTGTGTTGGATATGAATAGAATATTGTGCATGTGAAAATATTGTATTTTTTTTTTAATTTTGAAGTTTAAATTTTTTTAAGACTTTTCTCCAACATGAATTTAGTTGATTCATGCACATTATGAACAAATATGCCTAAAGATGGCTCACTCATGATTTTGGAAGCTAAATATTTTGAAGGCATTAGTTTTCTGACAAAGTGTTTGAAAAAATGACTCAACCAAGTGGAAAAACGTGTAGAGCAATTTGAGTAAATTTTTGAGCCCAAATTTTTATGTTTTAAAAACAAACTCTAACCACACTAAATCTATTTTGTGGCTGGAAACTTTATGAATTGGCTTAAACACTTATCTCAAATATTTCTTAAATGAGAAAAAGTCCATACACTTATCTCACTTTTTCATGTACCAAGACACCTTAAAAACACTTGAAAAAACTGTTTTGATGTGTTAATTAAGTTTTGGGGTTGTTTTGGAAAATATGATGCAACCAAAAACTTTGAAATTTTTTACTTAGGCACTTTTTGTGAACATGTGATTTTTGCTTGGTTACTTGAAAAATAATAATGTTGGGGTTGTTTTAATAAAAACATCATAAATTTAGCAAACCATAGTCGCAAATTTAACTTGACAACATGCCTTAAATTTTTGTTTCTAACTCCTAGGATATGGAAAAATGCATTGTAAAATGTTTTGTAGGAGTGGAAGATTTTTCTCAAGAAAAGGCAAAGATGTGGAGAAAGAAGCAAAGAAAAGCACCAAATTTTTCAACAAGGATGCGAAGCGTATATTCAAGGATATCACGCTCAAAAGTGCCCCGGTTCTTGAAAAAATGTTCAACCTGCAAGAAGAGGGATATGATGGATTCATGTTCAAGGTGGTTAACTTCGGATGGAACAAGCTCACATCACCCAAGAAGTTATTCTCTTTGGATGTTGTGAAACAATTCTACTCCAAAACAATTCTAGTTGGCACCGCTGGGCGGTCCACGTGCACGTTGAGCTGCCTACTTCAGTAGGCTGGTTTGTGTCAGGCTTGAGTCTGTCCGTGTAAATATTGTGCCTAACTGACCAAGTTGGTGCCAAGTCAGCTAAGCAGTCCTATTTGTCCACGCCAGGCTGCTTAGTGAGAAACTTCATCTTTTTGGTCCATGATTATGGCCAAGCACTTAGCTTGCCATGTGTGCATCAAAAGTGGCTTATGTGAAGACATCCTTGTTTGACTATTTTTCTGTTTTTTTTCTTCTCTTTGATTTTTCCTAAAAAAACTTCACACAAAGATTTGGAAAAGAGGTGGAAAAAATATAGAATGAAAGTGACAATTTATCTAAAAAGTATTGAATTAAGTTGGTTTTCCACGAATTACATAGGATAAGTGCCAAGATAAGTGTCTGAAATTTAGGTATTTTTGGCATTTATCATATGTCTCAATTTTAGTCTTGTTAATTTTAAGTTAATGTGAGACTCCCACCTAGGTTTATCTAGCCTAGACTAGATCTAAGGCAATCATCTTAAGACTTCGTCTTGTTGTTTGTTGCAAGATCTTCAAGCTTTCTTGTATGTCCACTGTCTTCATCAAAACCAAGGTCAACTACAAATATGCAAGTCTTGACTCTTTTCACTTTCAACCTCCCCCATCATTGACATTTTAAATTCACCCTGCATCATATCAGAAAACGCCTAGCACATGAAGTCGTTAGTAGCTCCAAAGATTATTTCGTGAACATATATTTGCACTAACAAAACATGATTATCTAATTTTTGGATAAAGAGCATTGTGTCAACTTTGCCCCTTACGAACCTTTTTCTAAAAGAAAGGTACTCAGTCTATCATACCAAGCTCGAGGAGCTTGTTTCAAACCATAAAGTGCCTTTTTGAGTTTATAAACATGGTTAGGGAATTTATAGTTTTCAAAATCTGGCGGTTGCTCAACATAAACCTCCTCTTGAATGAATCCATTCAAGAAGGCGCTCTTGACAACCATTTGGAACAATTTTAAATTCATAATCGATTCAAATGGCAATAGCATCCAAATGGCCTCTAACCTCACAATAGGGGTGTAGGTCTCATCGTAATCGATACTTTTCTCTTGGTTGTATCCCTACGTCACTAGGTGTGCTTTGATTCGTATTATTAACCCATATTCATCGAGTTTGTTTCTAAAGACCCATTTGGTGCCAATTATCGGATGATCTTTTGGTTTGGGTACCAAGTCCCACACATTATTTTGTTCAAACTAGTTTATCTCTTCTTGCATAGCTATACCCTAGTGCTCCTCCTCTATGGACTCATCTACGTTCTTAGGCTCTACTTGTGATATGAAAGCTACAAAATTACAAAAATTGTGCAAACAATTACGGGTTACCACCCTCGTAGAAATATTACCTATCACTTTATCAAGTGGGTGGTATTTCTTGGTTTTCCACACCCTTGACAAGTCCTGATGATCCTTGATGACTTCTTGATCATCCTAAGCCTTTTTTTCTTTTTCTAAGTCCTTAGTTTATGCTTCTTCCAAAGCATATGCAACATCATCAAACAAGACCTTTCTCTTCTCTTTTGGACAAGATTCGTCAAAATGAACGTGGATCAACTCCTCTACATGGATGGTGTATTTGTTAAAATCTCTAAATGCCTTACTATCCATTGAATATTCATGAAATAAACCCTCATTTGCTTTTGAATCAAACTTTCCTAAAACACGTTCTCCATTGCCTCCAAAAGTGTGAAGATGAGATATATTAGGTTTTCGGCCTTTCAAAAGTTCATAAGAAGTTTTTAAAAGTTTAGGCCTAAGGAATACTCAATTTATAACATTGCAGGCCGTATGCACTGCATAGGCCCAAAAGTATTTAGGCACTTTGCTTTCATTAAACATGGTATTGGCCAACTCCACTAATACGCAATTTTTCCTCTCAACAACTCAATTTGGTTGAGGATTTCGAGGAGTTGGGTATTGGGGCAGCATACTGTGTTTATTGCAAAACTTGTTGAACAGGTGGTTTTTGATTAGTGCCAAACATACCTAAATTTCATACAGTTTTATGGCCCTTATCTTAAGCATAATTGTGAAAAACCAACTTAAAACAATAGTTTTTGGACAAAATATCACAGTCTTGTATATTTGTGTTTGTATTTCTTTTTTATGTGTTTTTTAGGATTTAGAAAAACAAAGAAAAGAGAATAAAGACTCGTGGTCTATGAAGAAAAAGAAGTCAAACTCAAGGTGCTCAACCAGGCAGTTGAACGTGGACCAAGCCACACTGAGCTGACCTAGACGCCAGCCTGACCTGGACACCAACCTGGCACAGACCAAGCTGCTCAAGCAAGCAGCTGAGTAGACCTGCTTGACCGCTCAGGCTAGCACCAGAATAAACTGACACGGTCAGAACTCAAGCTTGGCACGGTCAGTCACAAGCCTGGCACAGGCCCAAGCTGCTCAAGCAGCACCTCAGCGGTGACACATGTATGCTAAGCGGTGAACCAGACACCTGACCAGGTCCACAAGCACGAAGCCACATCTCAGTCAGCACAGTCAAAGCTGCTCAACAAGCAGCTTAGTGGTGCCACATGTGTGCTCAGCAATGTGCACCCAGACTTGACTTAGCCATCAAGCAACCATGAAGTCATGCATGACAACACTTCAAGTAGCCCACCATAGGCTTTTAAGTTGTAGCTCACCATAGCTGGTCCCATAGCTCACAACTAGCTTTGATGAGTGAAGCTTAAGGAGGTGACAAAGCTACTTGACCAAGTGACCAAACCCATGCTGATGGGTTTGGTCAGCTGCTGAGCGGTGCAAACAACCAGCTTAGTGGTTCGAGGAAAAATTCAATAAATAGGAGGCATTTCATTCGAACAAAAGAACATCATATATCGTATCTTCTTGCCTTGAAAATATTCTTCCCTGGAAACACAATTCTCTCTTCTTGTTCTTAGTTTATAGAAGTTCTTTTTAAGAAAGTTTTATAGTTTTTAGTTTATAATTCAATAGGAGAAAGGAGAAGGCAAATGAGATTCAAAAATCAATTTTGTAATCTCATTTGGAACTTAAAGCATCCAATCCTTGGATGGATGGCTCTTGCTCCTAAAAATTTCATTTGAATGTTGGTTATGTATTTCAACTTCTTCTTTTATTCTAAATTTGAATTTTAATCATTCAAGTTGGTGCTTTGGTTAATTTTATTTGTTTGAGAAGTTCTTAATGCTCTTTTTAGATTGATCACCTAAAAACCGATTTCAAGTCAAGAAAAATTACTTGTCTCAAACACTTAAGAAATAAACTAAGAAGTAGTTTTACTACTTAGTTTATTTGCCAAGTTAAGCATGTTTTTCTTAAGATCTTATATTCATTACTACTTCAATATTAGAGTAGCCAAGATTAGGGTGTGACAACCTAGTCTCTTTGTGGAAGAAATATTGTTTAGTAGTGATTATAATTGATCATCATTCTACCATTTAGGACATACACTAAAAGGAGGATTTCAGACCATGGTGTTTGAAGTTAATCAAAGTAAAACATAAGAACTTGTCTAAGTAGTTCAAATACATAAGAAGTTGAAAAATACTTTCATCATTCAAAATGATCTTGTCTCCTCAAGAATTTGTTTAAATTTAGTTTATATTTCTTGTTAATTGTTTATGTGCAAATCCAACCAAAAACAAACAAAATGTGTTTAACTCATTATTTGTGTATTGACATGTTCATATTATTCACCGTATTAGGCAATTCCTTGTGGTTCCACATAACCATATACTATACTACAATTGAATCTTGAAAGAGGTGTAAATTTTAAAATAGTAACGTGTTATCGATAAATTTATTTGTTGAAAACACCTTTTAATATACAAAAGTGATGAAGCTAACATACTAACTTTTATTTATTGTTATTTACATTCCACAATTTTTTATTCTTTAGTACCAACCTTCCTTAAGGAATAAGTTTGGTTTGTTAATAAAAGAAACCCGAAAGGGAGTAAATAAATAAAGGTCACTTAATTTATTATTCTTTTGTTCTTTATTTATTTATTTGTTTCTAACAACTAACTATTGATCACTTTTGTACATTAAAATACCATTAAACCGATGTTAGAATTTATTCCACAAAACCGAGATGGTATTAAAGGTACTTAATAATTATGTAATAGGATTGCTTCGATGCCATTGTACCGTCGTTAGAACTTATTCTAACAAAGTCAATATGGGGCAAAGAAGGAACAACTTATTCACATGATTATTAGAAGTAAGTTGTAACTGGATTATTCTTGAAACCATTATACCGGCGTTGGAATTTATTTCAACATACCCGAGATGGCGAACAAAAAATAAAACCGAGTTCACTGACTTAACCAAATAAAAAGAGAACACACCGAAGAGGAAACTCTCCTTTCAACAAATTGGCACTGTTGCTGGGGACGATTTGTTAAGGGGGGAAAGCTCCTCGCAAAAATATCTTTCAACAAATTGGTGTTGTTGCTGGGGAATTGCTTTAATAATAGAACATTTCATGCTTATATGTCATTCATCAAATAATTGTGCATAAATTTATTTTTGTTTTTCGTACAAATTATTTGAATTTGTACAAAGATGTAAATTATGTTTTATTTACCTACTAATCTCTTTTCTTTTGGGAATAGACAAAACGGTTCCTTTTGTTCCATTTTTCAGAAATGGACGAGTATGTTGATCTACAACAAGAAATTGAGCAATTCATCAAAGAATTCCAACTTAAGCTCAATTCGGTCCATCAAAAACTTCGAGATCTACCTAAACAAATGGAACAAACAAAAAAGGCAAGTTTTTGGTGTAATGATTATACAAACAACGAGAATGTCTATACCTTCCAAACAACTCATACTTATCATGACGAACTGGAAAAATATTCTCAACCAATTCATGCAAACTACTATCAACCATCAACAGAAAACAAGTGAAGCTCTCACTAAAATTGAAGAACAAATCAACAACTTGACAAGAACTCATTTGGTCAAGTCAGAATTTTGTCAATGTATTATGACTCGAAGTGGGAAGATAGTAGAAGGTGGAGTTGAAAAACCAAAAGCAAGATTAGAAGAAAAAAATAAAAAAGAAGAAAAAGACAAAAATAAAAAAGAAGAAAAAGAAAAAAATAAAAAAGAAGAAAAAGAGGAAACTAGTGGGGTAAGAGAAGAACAAAAACAATACCCACTAGTACAAAAAAAGATACCCTACCTGATAGCTCCATTAAAAACCAAGAAAGAAGAACAGATCGCAAGGTTCATGGAGAAATTCAAAACTCTGCAAATCAATATTCCATTTGCTGAAGCCTTGGAGCAAATGCCAATCTACTCCAAGTTTATGAAAGAACTATTGTCCAAAAAATGGAGTTATCAGGAAAAGGAAGTTGCTTCACTCAATGCCAATTGTAGTGTTGTTCTTCAAGAAAAAATTCCTCATAAATCAAAAGACCCAGGCAGTGTGACCATTCGTGTCACTATTGGAAATGTGTTCATAGGCAAAGCACTCGTTGATCTTGGAGCTAGTGTGAGTTTGATGCCGTTGTCAATGATGAAAAGAATTGGAGGAATACAATTAAAGCCTACAAGAATGTCCTTGCAACTAGCAGATAGATCAATCAAACATCTTGAAGGGGTTGCATAGGATGTTTTGGTCAAAGTGGACAAATTTTTTATCCTGGTAGACTTTGCTGTCATTGACATTACAGAAGATACGGAGATCCCACTCATATTAGGGAGACCTTTTAAGAGGACAACAAAAATGGGGATTGACATGGAAAATGCCAAATTACTAGATCGAGTTGCAAATGACGAAATTGAGTTTGACATTTTCCATGCAATGCATCATCCGAAGGACAAAGGGCAATGTTTGCAATTAGATATTGTTGAAGAAATTTGTGCAGAACACCCTCAACCTGACAAATCTTTGGAGATGCAAGAAAACAAAGTGGAGGAAGAAATCATCAAACACTTTTCTAATGAATTAGTTCTTCATCAAAATCCAATTGGACCAGCAGAGAAAGAATCAGAACTGGAGTTGAAAGAATTATCGTCTCATTTAAAGTATGCTTTCTTAAAATGGAGAGACCAACAATCCAGTAATCATCAACAGTAAGCTGTCCAATTTGGAGGAATAAAAACTAATACAAGTCTTGAAGAAGCCCCAAGCAGCACTTGGATGGACATTAATAGATCTCAAAGGCATCAGTCCATCATATTGCATGCACAAAATTGTGATGGAGGATGATTATAAACCTTGTGCTCAATCGCAAAGAAGGCTTAATCCGATAATGAAGGAAGTGGTGAGGAAAGAAATTGTGAAAATGTTAGAAGCTGGAATGATCTACCCCATTTCAGATAGTAAATGGGTAAGTCCAGTTCAAGTGGTGCCAAAAAGAGGAGGAATGATGGTAATTCGAAATGAGAACAATGAACTGATTCAGACCAGAGCTGTTACTGGTTGGAGAGTTTGTATCGACTACCATAAACTTAATGCAGCCACAAGAAAGGATCATTTTCCCTTGCCGTTCATGGATCAAATGTTGGAAAGATTAGCCGGAAGAGCCTTCTATTGTTTCCTGGATGGGTACTCTAGATACAATCGAATTGATGTGGATCCATTGGACCCAGAAAAGACGACATTTACATGTCCATTTGGTGTTTACGCATACAGAAAAATGCCATTCGGACTATGTAATGCTACTGCAACTTTTCAAGGATGCATGCTGACTATCTTCACTGATTTGGTGGAGAAATGCATCGAGGTCCTCATGGATGATTTTTCTGTGTTTGGAGAATCCTTTGAAACTTGCTTGACAAGTTTGAAAACAGTTTTGGAAAGATGCTAACAGACTAACTTGGTTCTAAATTGGGAAAAATATCACTTCATGGACACTAAAGGAATTGTACTCGGACACAAAATTTCAGCCAAAGGATTAGAAGTTGATAAAGCTAAGATAGAAGTGATCGAAAAGCTGCCTCCTCCAACAAATGTTAAAGGAATCATAAGCTTTCTCAGACATGCTGGATTCTATCGTAGGTTCATCAAAGACTTCTCAAAAACAGCTAAGCCCTTGTGCAATTTACTCTTAAAAGATTCTGTTTTTAATTTTTATAATTCTTGTTTAGAAGCATTCAATCATTTGAAACCATGCTTGGTAACTGCTCCTGTCATTACTGTACGAATTGGAAATCACCTTTTGAACTAATGTGTGATGCAAGTGATTATGCAGTTAGTGCAGTTCTGGGACAGAGAAAGGAACGAGTTTTTCATGCAATACATTATGCTAGCAAAGTTCTAAACGAAGCACAATTCAATTATGCTACAACTGAAAAAGAACTGCTAGCAATTGTGTTTGCATTGGAAAAATTTAGAAGCTATTTGATTGGGGCAAAAACAGAAAAACAATTATTTATACTAACCATGCCGCAATCAAAAATCTTCTAGAAAAACCTGACTCCAAGCCAGAGTTGATTAGATGGGTTTTGCTTTTGCAGGAATTTGACTTAAAAATTCGCGACAAGAGTGGCAAAGAAAACCAAGTGGCAGATCACTTGTCAAGATTGGTAAATAAAGAAGTCGCGTTAAGAAAAAAAGAAATAGCAGAAACATTTCCTGATGAAAAGTTATTTCAACTTCAAACAAGACCATGGTTTGCTGATATGGCCAACTATAAAGCCTCAGGTATAATTCTTGAACATTTTAATTATCAGCAAAATATTTTTTTTCTCAAAAGAGTGAATCAAAACGTCTGGGATGAAACATACATGTTCAAAGAAGGAACCAATAATATCATTAGACAATGTGTTGATGAGAATGAGGCCCAAAAAATATTATGGCATTGGGGGATATTACAATGGGAACAGAACCGCGGCCAAAGTACTCCAATTTGGATTCTTTTGGCCAACCATTTATAAAGATGTCCAAATGTATGTCCAAAAGTTTGATGCATGCCAAAGGTCTGGGGGACTTAGGAAACAAAGTGAAATGCCTTTACAAAATATCATAGAAATAGAAATTTTATTGTAAGGGCATTGATTTTATGGGACACTTTCCATCATCATTTTCAAATGAATATATCTTGGTGGATGTTGACTATGTTTCCAGATGGGTGGAAGCATTGGCAACACCCAAAGCCCATGCGAAAACTGTGGTAAATTTTTTGAAAAAAAATATTTTTACTCATTTCGGCACACCAAGAGTATTGATAAGTGAAGGGGGATCTCATTTCATAAATTCCTAATTAAAAAGAACCTTAGAATTTTATAATTTTAAACACAAGGTAGCATCACCTTATCACCCACAAACAAACGGCCAAGCGGAGGTATCAAACAAAGAGTTAAAAAGAATTTCGGAAAAAATAGTCTCTGCTTCAAGAAAAGACTGGTCACAAAAACTGGATGATACTCTCTGGGCATATACAACTGCATTTAAGTCACCAATAGGCAAAACTCCATATCAACGTGTTTATGGCAAAGCTTGTCATCTACCAGTTGAGTTGGAGCATAAGGCCTATTGGGCTCTCAAATTTCTAAACTTTGATTTGAAGGATGCAGATATTAAAAGACAGGATCAATTACATCAACTGGAAGAAATGAGGTTCCAAGCATACAAATCTTCAAGACTATATAAGATAAAAAAAGAAGTACCATGATTCTAGAATCAGGAAGAATTTTTTTTATCAAGGACAAAGAGTACTTCTATTCAACTCAAGGCTCAAAATACTTCCAAGAAAATTCAGAACCAGGTGGACAGGACCATTTGTCATCAAAAAAGTAAAAGAATATGGAGCAATTGAGTTGAAAGATCCCGAGACGAAAGTAACTTGGGTAGTAAATGGACAGAGATTAAAACCTTATTTGGGTGATGAGTTAGGCTCCATCATCAATGAGCAATCAGAATAATCTCGTTCAAAGTCAGACGTCAAGCTAATAATGTTAAAAGAGCGTTGACTGGGAGGCAACCCAGTATTTGGTAAATATTTACTTCCTTTATCATTGTCTTTTGTTAGCATTTTTTTTGAAAACAAAGCAATTTTTAAATCACATCAAGTAACTCCCAAAAAATTTCTTTGTTAAGGTTTGAGACAAGCCTTCATTTAAAAGGGATGACAAGAACTTGATGTAATTTAAATTTATTTTGTTTAGATAGTGTAAATATGTTAACAGTAAATTTGTTTGTTCAAAAACTCAAAAAAAATTGAAAACCGAAATCAAAATGGCTAAACAAATTTTTTTTTAAAACATGATCACATGATTAGAAAATGCTAAACACACTGAGCTGACCTAGACACCAGCCTGACCTAAACACCAACCTGGCACAGACCAAACTGCTCAAGCAAACAGTTGAGCAGACTTGCTTGGCCGCTCAGCTTAGCACCAGACAAAACCTGACACGGTCAGAACTCAGCTTGGCACGGTCAGACACAAGCCTGGCACACGCCCAAGCTGCCCAAGCTGCTCAAGTAGCAGGTCCACGGTGACACATGTATGCTTAGCGGTGAACCAGACACCTGACTAGGTCAACAAGCACGAAGCCATGTCTCAATCAGCACGGTCAAAGCTACTCAACAAGCAGCTTAGTGGTGCCACATGTGTGGTCAGCGGTGTGAACCCAGACTTGACTTAGCCATCAAGCAACCATGAAATCATGCATGACATCACTTTAAGTAGCCCACCATAGGCTTTTCAGAAGTAGCTCACCATAGCTAGTCCCATAGCTCACAACTAGCTTTGATGAGTCAAGCTTAAGGAGGTGACAAAGCTACTTGACCAAGTGACCAAACCCATGCAGAAGGGTTTGGTCAGCTGTTGAGCGGTGCAAACAAGCAGCTCAGCAGTTCCAGGAAAATTTCTATAAATAGGAGGCATTTCATTCGAACAAAAGAACATCATATATCATATCTTCTTGCCTTGAAAATCTTCTTCCCAGGAAACACAATTCTCTCTTGTTGTTCTTAGTTCATAGAAGTTCTTTTTAAGTATGTTTTATAGTTTTTAGTTTATAATTGAAGAGGAGAAAGGAGAAGGAAAATGAGATGCAAAAATTAATTTTGTAATCTCATTTGGAACTTAAAGCATCCAATCTTTGGATGGATGGCTCATGCTCCTTAAAATTTCATTTGAATGTTGGTTATGTATTTCTACTTCTTCTTTTATTCTAAGTTTGAATTTTAATCATTCAAGTTGGTGCTTTGGTTAACTTTATTTGTTTAAGAAGTTCTTAATGCTCTCTTTAGATTGATCACCTAAAAACCGATTTCAAGTCATGAAAAATTACTTGTCTCAAACACTTAACAAATAAACTAAGAAGTAGTTGTACTACTTAGTTTATTTGCCAAGTTAAGCATGCTTTTCTTAAGATCTTATATTCATTACTACTTCAATATTAGAGTAGCCAAGATTAGGGTGTGACAACCTAGTC
>NC_032025.1:12788466-12799830 GCF_001865875.1 Lupinus angustifolius | reverse complement strand
TACCATTTTAGGACATACACTAAAAGGAGGATTTCAGACCTTGGTGTTTGGACTTAATCAAAGTAAAACATAAGAACTTGTCTAAGTAGTTCAAATATATAAGAAGTTGAGAAATATACAAAAGTGCGGAAGCTAACTTACTGACTTTTATTTATTGTTATTTACATTACGCAATTTATTTATTCTTTAATACCAACATTCCTTAAGGAAGAAGTTTGGTTTGTTAATAAAAGGAACCCGAAAGGGAGTAAATAAATAAAGCTCACTTAAATTTATTATTATTTTGCTCTTTATTTATTTATTTGTTTCTAACAACTAACTATTCATCACTTTTGTACATTAGAATTCCATTAAACCGGTGTTGGAATTTATTCCTCAAAACTGAGATGGTATTCAAAGGTACTTAATAATTATGTAATAGGGGATTGCTTCGATACCATTGTACCGGTGTTAGAATTAATTCTAACAAAGCCGAGATTGGGCAAAGAAGGAATAACTTATTCACATCATTATTAGAAGTAAGTTGTAACTGGAATATTATTGAAACCATTATACCAGCTTTGGAATTTATTTCAACAAAGCCGAGATGGCGAACAAAGAATAAAACCGAGTTCACTTACTTAACCAAATAAAAAGTGAACACACCGAAGAGGAATTTCTCCTTTCAACAAATTAGTGTTGTTGTCGGGGACAATTTGTGGACAGGGGAAAACCAACCTCCTTCTCAAAAATATCTTTCAACAGTTATTTAATTCACCACCATGGTAACTCCATATATATACTATCTTGAGGTAAAGTTGGTTTTGGATTTTCTTGGCCATGTTTTTGAAGGATTTGAAAGCGTCAATTTTTAAAGTAAGGAACAAGGTCCATGTAAATCTAGAGAAATCATCCATGATTACCAAAGCGTAGTAACTACCACAAAAACTCATAATTTGTGATGTCCAAACAAGTCATTATGGAGAAGCTCCAAAGATCTTGTTGAGAAAATCATATTTTTCGAAACAAATGAGTTCTTGACTTAGTTACACCTTTGGCAAGTACGCCAAGTTTCTTGAGATTTGAATTTGAGTTTGGGTAGCCCATTAACCAAATCCTGAGATGATATCTTATCTATATGTATAATAAGAATATGCACAACGTGCCTTTGCCAAAGCCAAATGTCACTATCTCTAGATTTAAAACATTTTCAAAACAGTGTAGTGACATCTTCCCAATTAACCATATAGATATTATTTATATGATGGCCAACAAACTTAATATTATTAGATATATTGTCATGAATAATACAACAAATGAGAATCGAAGGATACTCGGTTACCTTTCTCGCATAATTCGTTCGAACTGGTTTAGCTCTTCTGGCATGGCTATACCTTAGTGCTCCTCCTCTATGGCGTCATTTACAGTCTTAGGCTCTATTTGTGATACGAAAGCTACGAAATTACAAATTTCCCAAAGAATTACGGGTTACCACCCCCATAGAAATATCACCTATCACTTTATCAAGTGGATGGTCTTTCTTTGTTTTCCACACCCTCGGCAAATCCTGATGATCCTTGCTGACTTCTTGATCATATTGAGCCTACTTTTCTTTTTCTAAGTCCTTAGTATATGCTTCTTCCAAAGCACATGCAACATCATCAGACAAGACATTTCTCTTCTCTGTTGGAGAAGATTCGTTAAAATGAATGTGGATCGACTCTTCTACATGGATGGTGTATTTGTTAAAAACTCTAAATTCCTTACTATCTATCAAATATCCTAGAAATATACACTCAACTGCTTTTGAATGAAACTTTCCTAAAGCACGTTTTCCATTGTTTAAAATAAAAAAAGTTGTCTCCAAAAGCGTGAAGATGAGATATATTAGGTTTTCGGCCTTTCAAAAGTTCATAAGGAGTGTTTAAAAGTTTAGGCCTAAGGAATACTAATTTTATAGCATAGCAGGCCGTATGCACTACATCGGCCCAAAAGTACTTAGGCGCTTTGCTTTCATTAAGCATGGTATTCGCCAACACCTCTAATATGCGATTTGTCTTCTCAACAACTGAATTTTGTTGAGGAGTTCGAGGAGTCGAGTATTGGTGCAGGATACCGTGTTTATTTCAAAACTTGTCAAACAAGTGGTTTTCAAATT
Organism: Lupinus angustifolius; assembly: GCF_001865875.1. Classification (NCBI taxonomy): domain Eukaryota; kingdom Viridiplantae; phylum Streptophyta; class Magnoliopsida; order Fabales; family Fabaceae; genus Lupinus; species Lupinus angustifolius. Next base: position 12,797,693 of record NC_032025.1, on the reverse strand, counting down.
CACCACATGGTCACTATGTATATATACTACCACTGAAACACATAATTTGTGATGGTTCAAAGAAGTCCATATGGAGAAGCTCCAAAGGCCTTGTTGTGGATATCAAATTTTTCGAAACAAATGAGTTCTTGACTTGCTTACACCTTTGGCAAGTGTGGCAAGTTACTTTAGATTTAGTTTGGGTAGCCCATTAACCAAATCATCATATGATAACTTATCTAGATATTTAATAAGAATATGTGCAATGCACCTGTGGCAAAGCCAAATGTCACTATCTCTAGATATAAAACATTTTCAAAACAATGTAGTGACATCTTCCAAATTAATCAAATAGATATTATTTATACGATGACCAACAAACTTAACATTATTAGATATATTGTCACGAATAATACAACAATTAGAATCGGAAGATACTTAGTTACCTTTCTTGCATAATTTATTCAAACTGGTTTAGCTCTTCTTGCATGGATATACCCCAATGCTCCTCCTCTATGACCTCATCTACGGTCTTAGGCTCTATTTGTGATACGAAAGCTACGAAATTAAAAAAAATGTGTAAAGAATTATGGGTTACCACCCCCATATAAATATCACCTATAACTTTATCAAGTGGATGGTCTTTCTTGGTTTTCCACACCCTCGGAAAGTCCTGATGACCCTCGCTGACTTCTTGATCATCCTGGGCCTTTTTTTTCTTTTCTAAGTCTTTAGTATATTCTTCTTCCAAAGCACCTGCAACGTCATCTCACAAGACCTTTCTCTTCTCTTTTGGAGAAGATTCGTCAAAATGAACGTGGATCGACTCTTCTACATGCATGGTGTATTTGTTAAAAACTCCAAATGCCTTACTATGCATCAAATATCCCAGAAATATACCCTAATCTGCTTTTGAGTCAAACTTTCCTAAAGCACGTTTTATGTTATTTAAAATAAAAAATTTGCCTCCAAAAGCGTGAAGATGAGATGTATTAGGTTTTCGGCCTTTCAAAAGTTCATAAGGAATGTTTAAAAGTTTAGGCCTAAGGAATACTCAATTTATAACATAGCAGGCCGTATACACTGCATCGACCCAAAACTATTTAAGCACTTTGCTTTCATTAAGCATGATATTGGCCAACTCCTCTAATACACGATTTTTCCTCTCAACAACTCAATTTTGTTCAGGAGTTTGAGGAGCCGAGTATTGGTGCAGGATACCGTATTTATCGCAAAACTTGTCGAACAAGTGGTTTTCAAATTCACCACCATGGTCAATACATATATATACTATCTTGAGGTTAAGTTGCTTTTGGATTTTCTCGGCCAAGTTTTTGAAGGATTTGAAAGCGTTGCTTTTTAAAGTAATGAACAAGGTCTATGTAAATCTAGAGAAATCATCCACGATTACCAAAGTGTAGTAACTACCACCAAAACTCATAATTTGTAATGGTCCAAACAAGTCCATACAGAGAAGCTCCAAAGGCCTTGTTGTGGATATCAAAATTTCGAAACAAATGAGTTATTGACTTGCTTACACCTTTGGGAAGTGTGGCAAGTTTCTTTACATTTGAATTTGAGTTTAGGTAGCCCATTAACCAAATACTGAGATGATAACTTATCTAGATGTTTAATAACAATATGTGCAACGCGCCTATATCAAAGCCAAATGTCACTATCTCTATATATAAAACATTTTCAAAACAATGTAGTGACATCTTCCAAATTAACCATAAAGATAATATTTATACGATGACCAACAAACTTAACATTAGTAGATATATTGTCACGAATAATACAACAACTAGAATCGAAGGATACTCGGTTACCTTTCTTGCATAATTCATTTAAACTGGTTTAGCTCTTCTTGCATAGCTATAACCCAGTGCTCCTCCTTGTTGTGTACCAGTGAGGTAAGAATACAACTAGAGGAGGGGTGAATAAGTGTAGCGGATCACTAATCCCTCTTTTCCGATATTTGCGCAGAATACAAAGTTGATGTAGTTAATCGATTAAAGACAGTTGTGTCAATCGATTATGGTCAGTATATTAATTGATTATACTAGTTGTTTATTCTTTGAAAAATAGACTTTTCTTGCTTTGAAAACAATGATGAATCTTGATCTTTACTATCCTAATATTGATTTGTGATTATCAATAGATTAACATCAATCAGCACTTAATCACAGAATGCAAATAAACTCGGAAAGCAAGTAAAGATTGAAACGTAAAGAGATAGGGAAAGAGAAAATGTGCTCGAGGATTTTATCTTGGTTCGTTTGCGGGTCCATTGCAAACTACATCCAGGCCACCCAGTTGATCTGGGAGATTTTTCTTCACTATCAGAAATGTTATTCAATTAAAATCACACTTCCAATAATCCTAGTAGATACTTCTTTCTTGAAACCGTTGAGCCACCAAGCTCGGTTTGAGCACTATCTACGCCTACTTGGATACCACACCGTTCGCGCAATTTTTCCCCAACCAAAACTACCACTCGAATCAAGACTCCCTGCCTTGTCATGACGATCGATTCTCAACTTGTGATGATACTACACACCACATGAATTATCCTCAAATTACAGAAAATTTACCGAGTTACTCTGCCCACAAGATTGTGCAGATATAGACTCTGAATTCGGCTCTATAACCCTTGACAGAAGATCCCACAAACAACCCTAAAAAAAGTAGATGTGGAAATCATGCAAGGTCTTTCAACAAAATGAAATTTTTTAGCACAATGGAAAAGACTTTCTCTCTTTTCTCTCTACAAAATGTATGCAAGAAAAACTTCTCAAAGAATCAACAAGATAGTTTCGAAAATTAAGCACAATGAATCTTGAGTAATTTTCTCTTTCTGTTTTTTTTCATTGTTAATTGAAAGTGTGAAAATCTTCTCTTTAAAACTGGTTTGTTCTGTTTCAAACTAACAACTTTTGTTCATAACTGACTCAACTAATATTAATTGATTAAACAACACGTTAATCGATTAACGCATTTCTTGAAAATAGTTTTTCCGTTATGGCTTAATCGATTAATAACTGGCTTAATCAATTAATAAGCAGAAATTTTGGGAGGTTAGCTACTGTAACTCCATTTAATCGATTATGCCTTTCCTTAATCGATTAACGAATTTCACAAAGACTTAATCGATTATCAAATGACTTAATCGATTAATAATGTTTATAAATGGTTTTTCTTAACTATATGGTAAACACCCTTTATGATGAATGATCATGCAACATGATTTTTGAAATGTTTAATTCCTTTATGCACAAAAACATGTATGCTTAATGCAAATGCATGAATCTTACTTATCATATATATGTAATGTAGATGTGATGGCTCAACCTATATGATTTTCATTTTAGACTTTTTGTGAGACACTTCCATCTTGGGTTTACGTAACCTAAACTCAATACTAGGCAAGAATATTAGGACTCTAGAATATAAAAGCAATCCTAAGTTCTATGACGTTGACCTTGAGTTTTTGGTATGTTGTTTGTTGTGATGTCCATGTCTTCAAGCTTCCATATAACACCTTGTCTTCATCAAAACTTAGTAGGTTGGTTATAATGGCATCCTTTGACTATTTGCCATTTCAATCTCTCCTTTTTTATGATGACAAACACTAGAATAGTTCCTCTGTTTGATAACTTGAAGTTGGACACAACATGTTTGCAAAGGTTGTATCAGAATGCGCTGCTCCCCCTCACATTATTCTCCCCCTCACGTTATTCTCCCCCTCAAACCATGTAAAAGGTAATACAAGGGTAGCAACATGATTATTTGCGGAAGCTTACTTCAACCTGCAAAACAGCTCATTCAACACCTTTCTTGCCCTTTTGGCATGATCAAAAAGCTATGACAAATTATGATATTAAAAGCCAAAAGCAAGGAAAGATTTATACAAAATTTACTGGTCTTAATCGATTAAGTAATCAAGGATAATCGATTAAGCAGTCTAAAATTAATTGGCCATATGCACAGAGTTTAGCATTAATCGATTATTATATGGATATGATGCGTTCAAGGTCTTCAGACATCTCTGTTGCTGCTTATGAAACTCAGCTGTCATGGAATCCCTCATAGTCTGAAAATGTCCATCAATACGCGCATTGAGGCACTGTTCCATAGCATCCACGTGAGCAAGCCCAAAAGATGGTTCTTGAGGCTCAGCATATGCCTCAGTTGGTGGTGCCTCAGGGTTAGGCTAACTTGGATTTGCATCATTGTCTTCATCTGGAAAGTCTTCATTCACTCTAGCATTGTGATCTTCTTGATATTTCCATTCATTACCATAATTGTAATTGCCCATCTTGTGAATAAGATTATCACCTACAAGGTGCTCTCAGGAATTTGTAGTGATAGTGTCCACATCTGACGTGTCAATATCATAATAGTCAAAGAAACGAGAGATGAATATCCCATATGCAAGCCACCTTGATGAAGATGAAGCTATGTCTTGCATAACTTTCAAGATTTCTGAAGGCCAGTTCACTACAATGCCTTCTCTTATGGCGAACATAAGCTTGAAATCATTGATTGTGGGTTGAGCGTGGTTAGTATTCTTCTAAACTAATATATATGCAATCAAATAGTGTAACAACCGGTTTTCAACAGAAAATGACCCTGCTTTAGTCAATTCCCCTTGCACAAACAAGTGAAGCCCTCTTAGGCATGATTTGTACATTTCAACAACATCAAATGAGTCCCATGACTCATTGTTACAGTCTCCTAACATCGGTCCATCACTATCAAGACCTCCAATATCCCAAAACAGTTCCTCATCCAGAATTATCATCTTCCCCATTACCATTGAAGAATAAACCTCATCTTTATACCTAAAGTTGCTATAAAATTCCTGAATTAGCGCAGGATAAATTTTACCTTTCAATTCCAAGAACTTATTCGCTCCCTTGTTCTCTAAAACCATATGGGAATTGAAAGCCTTGTTCAACCAACCACTTTGCATCTGCATACCAGACGTATGTTTGCTTTCAACCTTGGAACTTGGCCAACCTAACTTCTTGAAGAATGGGAGAGAAGTAAGGGTCTCCACTGTTCTTTCTTCCACCTTGAGCCGAGGAGGAACCTTATTCCTGCCTCTTGCACGTTTGGCGATGTGCTTCACTCTCATATAGCATATTCCACTCATTCTTCTAGGTATATCACTGATTTGATGGATTCAATAATCGATTTTCAGAATTGAAGTTTTAGGGTTTCTAAAGAGGGAAAATGGTGAGGATTGGGATTTATAGAGATTGAGGGTTGTAGGGAGATGGAACTATGAGATAGTATTCAAAATTTTTATTGATTTCTATAGGAGCACTCAATTTAGAGAATTGAATCAGAAGGAGGGAAGCAAATAGGGTTAGGGTTCTAAGTGAAGAATGACCCAAAATGACACTTGAATCTGATATAAGATTGTCGTTAATCGATTATCTGCAGTAGTTAATGAAGATGTAAGCATGCATGAATGCGAGATTGGAGAGGTAAGCATGCATCACATAATGTTTTGATGAAGACAAAGGACACACAAAGGTTGATGAAGACAAAAGAGTGAAGAAGGCAAAGGATTGACAACATGCATAATTGTTGAAGGATAAGCTTGAGAAGATGAGCAAATCAACAAACAACAAAGTATCAACTAAAGTCAAGAATCAAGAGTATACAAGGAAAAGCATGCAAAATAATATCTAGGGGTTAAGTATTGTTTATATCTTTATTAGATCCTAAGTTACTTGCTTAGTAAGAGTCTACGCTAGGATGAACCCTAATGAAAGTCTCACAAGCTAAAATCAATCATATCTAAAATGAGACTTACATGCATACATACATGATTTACATGCACATACATACATACATACATGATCATATGTTTTGAATGCATTTAAAAAGTATTTTTAAATCTTGCTGCATTCAAAGACATGCATCATTAGGTTATAAATCATGTAGGAGGTTCATTCATCATTTGAAATGTGTTTTAGAAAATCGTTAATTAATTAACAGTTCTGTTAATCGATTAACCCTTGGGCTGAACACGTTAATCAATTAAATGGTGAGTTAATTGATTAAGGTGATTAAGCTAATAACTGTTTCTGTTTTCTGTTCTTTTGAAGAAACTTGTTAATTGATTAAGGCTCAACATAATCGATTAACTGCAGTTAAAAACAAAATAGTATATTAACCCAAGTTTTTCATATCGGTTAATAACTTAACTTTGAGAAAAGTTCAGAGGTTTAGAGCACATTTTTCGAAAACAGAGAGTTTGCACATTATTGAGAAAATCTAGAGCTCACACTTTCATATCTTTTAGAAAGATTTTCTAAGTATTCTTTTGAGAAAAGAAAATGGTGAATCTTTACAAGATACCCGTTGAGCTTTCATTGTCAAATCTGTGAAAAAGAAACCTGCATCTCTCACATTGTATTTCTATATTTGTGAGATCTTTTAGGGGTTCTTAGATTTGTAGAAGATTGTAAAATCTACACATTGAGGTGATATGTAACTTGAAGAATTATTGTTAGACTTACGCAATAACACATTCTCTTGGTGTGTTGCATCACCAAAGAAAGAGAATAGGTTTGGGAATACCCTAGCTCTTGTTAGGTACGTATCTTCGCGAGAAGCAAGAGGTCTTGGTTGTAAGTAATACTTAGGTTGGGGCTAGAGTCGTGAACGGTGAGGTATCCTAGTAGGCGAGCTTTGTAGTCAAACCGAAGTGGGGGTTTAAGATCCAAGAAAGGAGCATCTTGATTCTTGTATTGGAATTGTGTTTGTAAGAAACATTGAAGATTCGATAATGAAGATAAAATCTTCCAAAATCAGAAGGGGAAGCCTGGATGTAGTTTTCAGTGGACCACAAACGAACTAGGATAAAAAGTCGAGTCTTCTTCTTCTTTCCCTTATCTTTTTATATTTTCATGTTACTTGATTTACATAACTTGACATGCATATAAGTCTCTGATACATGGATATTCTGTTTAATGCATTTACTGTTCTTAATTGTCTCTATAGTTGCATGTAAGTTTGATTGAATCATGGTAATCTTGGATGACCGGAAGAATTTTTTTTACGCTCTAATTGAACTAATTAATCGATTAAGTAGTTTAGATAATCGATTAATAGCAGATGATTTAATCAATTAATTTTGTCTTTAATCAATTAAACAGTGTGTTAATTTGTATAATTTATGTGTTTATCGAGCGATGATAATTGTGTACCATATCACCTATTCACCCCCTCTAGGTGAGTGGTAGAGCCCTGTAGGACCTAACAAGTGTATCGGAGCTAGTACGACCGTCCTAGATTAGCTGCTTAGATCGTTGATCCTAGGCACTTTTTTTTACCATGGGCTCTTCTAACCCATTTAGCGGCGATGGCGTGTCCATTGATTGCTCTCTGATTTTCAGTGACGAGGGGTACGTCTAATGGAAAATCCCGATGAGTCTTTTTTCTTTGAGGCCATTGATACGGATATTTGGGATTCCGTAGAATATGGATTTTAACTCTTCATGTGGTTGTATTTCTAATTTAAATGTGACATTCATGTGTGAAAATTGCATGTGCATGAAAAATGAACATAAATGTTTGAAATGATAATCTTGCTAATTTTATATTTAGTTATCACAATTCAAACAACTTACTTGCTTCATATGAAAATGATGGGATTAAATCTAGTTTGGAAATTATGCTTGCAAATAACATTTTTCACAAAGAATCAAGTAAATGTTATGAAAATTTCACATCTTGAATCCCCTACCTGTTTCTATTGTGGATTGTATGGTCATACTTTAAATGCATGTAATGTTAGAATGCACGATGTTCCATATGGAAAGTGCATATGGATTACAAATAAAAAAAATCCCCAAGTTACTAACATCAAGGGATACAAGTTTAGTTGGGTACCCAAGAAGACCAATTAATTGTGTTTTGTAGGTGTGCTTAAGGACATAAGGACTTCAAATTTCATTATGGACAACAAATGTCTTAGGCACATAAGAAGGTGAGAAAATCAAACTTCTTTGCCCTATCACCAAAGGAAAGTAGACTATGGCACTTATGAGCAACTTGTCAACATAAATGCTTGAAGAAAGGAAGCATTGTAAAACAAAGTTTTGTAGGTGTGCTTAAGGACATATGGACTTCAACTTTCATTATGGACAACAAATGTCTTAGGCACATAAGAAGGTGAGAAAATCAAACTTCTATACCATATCACCAAAGGAAATGAGACTGTGGCACTTATGAGCAACTTGTTGTTGAAAGGGTAGTTTTGGTGTTTTGTTGGGAGTTTTCTCCTCTCAACAAATCATCCTGACAGCAATGTCAATTTGTTGAAAGATTAATACTCTCATTTTCGTTATGTTCTTTTTGTTTGATTAAGTAAGAGAACTCGGTTTTACTCTTTGTTCACCATCTCGACTTTGTTGAAATAAATTCCAATGCCGGTATAATGGCTTCAAGAATATTCCAGTTACGACTTACTTCGTTAATAATCATGTAAATAAGTCATTCCTTTTTTGACCCATCTCGGTTTTGTTAGAATAAATTCTAATGTCGGGACAATAGTATCGAATCAATTACTTATTACATAATTATTAAGTACCTTTGAATACCATCTCGGTTTTGTGGAATAAATTCCAACACCTATATAATGGTATTCTAATATGTAAAAGTGATGAATAGTTAGTTGTTAGATACAAATAAATAATTAAAGAACAAAAGAATAATAAAATTAAGTGACATTTTATTTATTTACTCCCTTTCGGGTTCATTTTATTAACAAAACAAACTTCTTCCTTAAGGAAGGTTGGTATTAAAGAATAAATAAAATGCGGAAAGTAAATAACAATAAATAAAAGTTAGTAAGTTAGTTTCATCACTTTTGTATATTAAAAGGTGTTTTCAACAAATAAATTTATTGATAACACTTTACTATTTTACAATTTACACCTCTTTCAAGATTCAATTCTAGTATAGTATAGGGTTATGTCGAACCACAAAGAATTGAATTGCCTAATAAAATGAATCAGATAAGTATGTCAAAGCACAAATGATGGGCTAAACGTATTTTGATAGTCTTTTGGTTTGATTTGCACATAAATAAATTAACAAGAAAAATAAACTAAGTATTCACAAATTCTTGAGGAGACAAGATCAATTTGAATAAGGAAAAGATATTTCTCAACTTCTTTTGAGTTTGAACTACTTAGACAAGTTCTTATGTTTTACTTTGATTAAGT
>NC_032025.1:12767982-12788366 GCF_001865875.1 Lupinus angustifolius | reverse complement strand
AAATCCTCCTTTTAGTGTATGTTCTAAAATGATAGAATGATAATCACTTATATTTATTACTAAACAATATTACGTCCATAAAGAGACTAGGTTGTCCCACCCTAGTCATTAGCGACTCTAATATTGATGTAGTAATGAATATAATTTCTTAAGAAAAGTATGCTTAACTTGGCAAATAAACTAAGTAGTACAACTACTTCTTAGTTTATTTGTTAAGTGTTTGAGACAAGTAATTTTATTGACTTGAAATCATTTTTTAGGTGATCAATCTAAAAAGAACATTAAGTCTTCTCAAACAAATAAAATTAACCAAAGCATCAACTTGAATGATTAAAATTCAAACTTTTGTAAATTAAGAAGAAGTAGAAATTACATAACCTTGTTCAAAAGAAAATGTTGAGGAGCATGAGCTATCCATCCAAGGATTGTACGATTTTGAGTTCCAAATGAGAGTACAAAATTGATTTTTGCATCTCATTTGCCTTCACCTTTTCTCCTCTTGAATTCTAAACTAAAATTACAAAACTACAAAACTTACTTGAAATTAAAAGCTGTAAACTAAGAAATGAAGAAAGAACTTGAGAGAGAGGTTTCTAGTGAGAGATTTCTTTCTTTCAAGTGTTTTTGATCTATTTTGGTATCTACTGCTCGAATGAAATGGTATCTATTTATTGGCCTCAATGCTGGACTACTGAGCTACTTGGTTGGACCGCTACGCAGCGGACCAAACCCTTCAGCATGGGTTTGGTCCCTTGATCAAGTAGCTTAGTCACCTCCTTGTGCTTGACTCATCAAAGCTAGTTGTGGGCTATGGAAGCAGCTATTGTGAGCTACTTGAGGGGAGGTCATGGATGACTTCATGGTTTGCTTGATGGTTAAGTCAAGTCTGATGCACACCGCCCAACACACCTGCTTCACCGCTAAGCTGCTTGTTTAGTAGCTTCTAACCGTGTTGACTGGGACGTGGCCTGGTGCTTGCTGATCTGATCAGGAGTCTGGTTCTCCGCTGAGCTGCTTGGTTGAACCGATGAGCTGCTTGTTCAGCAGCTTGGGCTTGTGCCAAGCTCGTGTCTGACCGTGTAAAGCTGAATTTCTGACCGTGCCAGGTCTAGTCTGGTGCTAGGCTGAGCGGCAAAGCAGGTTCGCTCAACTGTCTGGTTGAACAGTTTGATCCAGGTCAGGTTGGTGTCCAGGTTAGGTTGGTGTCCAGGTAAGCTCAGTGGGGCTTGTTCCACGCTTAGCTGCCTGGTTGAGCACATTGATTTTCTTGACTTTTTTGCTTTCTTTACCATGAGTCTTTTTTCTTCTTTTCTTCATTTTAAATCCTACAAAATACATAAAACGAAGATACCATACAAATATACAAGTTTGTGGTATTTTATACAAAAGTTATTGTTTTAAGTTGGTTTTTTCCAATTATGCTTAAGATAAGTGCCATAAAAGTGTATGAAATTTAGGTATGTTTGGCACTTATCACTTGTCAACACAAATGCTTGAAGAAAGGAAACATTGTACAACAAAGGTAAAACAAGGTATTGCTTCCTAACTATAAGTATTACATACTTTAAGTGTCATAAATAAATTCTAAGATGAAATCCTAGCAAGGCCATAAACTCAAAAATCATGAATTCCCCCATAAATCATCTTGAGGACTAATGCTTTGTATGTTACATTTACATGCTTTTAAATACAAACATGATATCATTGAACAAGTATAAGAATCTCTTAATCATGTGTTTTTTCTAATCATGTTGAAGCACAACAAGTTAAATATGACATTAATGCAATCAACCACAACTTTTTCTCTTGGAAAGTCTATAAGAATTTATTGCTTGATTAAGTCATCTCCAAAATAGGAGAGGAAAGGTATGCTTACTGTTTTGTAGGGACTAATGAGGATAAATGCTTCAAGAATTGATATTCTATGCAAAGACAAAGACAAGAATCAAGAATGGAAGAAAGGCCAAAGAAAACGTCAAAGAATGGCAAACCTCCAACATCTTGATAAGAATGAGGTAAAGCGTATGAGATAACCAATTATCGTGATAAATATTGCTCTACATTATCAAATCACATGTTATATGCGATATTTTTACCTATATGCTTGAGTGTATGCTTGAGTTCTAGATAATCCTAACTAAGTTCACTTATAACCATAATATGCATGTGTTCTTAACTATAAAATGAATTCTTGTTTGAATATGCTTTCATGCTCTTTTGGCACCATGTTAAGTGCACATTAGGTGTTTATAATAGATCAATATCTTAGAGTCTTAGCAAACCTATAAACTAATTCAAACTGTGTCAAAATCTATTTCTCTGACGTATTTAATTGACTGTTCTATGTTTTAATCGATTACGTGGGCTTTTTCAAATTGTCTTATTTGATTAATTGTTCCCTTAATCGATTACCTAGGCTAAAATATTTTAAAATCCTAATCGATTAAGTTGGAACATAATGGATTAACTGTGTTAAAATTTTAACCCCCGTTAATCGATTAACACAGAGGTTAATCGATTAAGTGTAGTAATAAAACAGATTCTGCAACAGTTCTGGGTTAGGTTCTTGCAAACCCTTACCTCGTGAACCTTGTCCTCTCCTCTAAAATTTATCCCTCAATTCCTCCTCAATATCATATTAGAGCTATCCATTCCTTTCTTCTTCCCTTCTCTAAGCATCAAATCCATCAATTTGGTTCAAATTAGAAAAACCAAGTTTTCCCCTTTCAAACCCTAACTTCTTTTTCATCCTTAATCGGTTACCCTATCCATTGATTCTGCAACTATGAGTAAAGAGAGACCAAAGAGAGTGAAACATACATCCGGTGCAAACCCATCTCTACGTCATTCTAGACGTGCGAGAAATCCGAGCGCTAAAGTCTCCACTTCAGTAAGGCAGAATCCTACACTGGGTATTGGCCCGTTTTATGCTCCTTCTCTTCAAGTAGAAAGGTTGTCACGTTTCATTAGCCAGAAACCCACGTACATCTGGTATGCCGACATGGTGTGGATGGTGGAGCAAGGATTCCAATTCCCGTATGAACTAGAGGCACAAGGGGTTGTGCGTTTTCTGGAATTAAATGGTAATATTTATCCCTCTCTGGTTCAGGAATTTTATGGGAATTTTCAGTATAAGGATGGTGGGTATAGGAGTATGGTGAAAGGAAAGCTAATTTCGATGAATGATATATTGTTTATGGATGTAGGAGGATTATCGTGTGATGGTGGTACCCTTGGAGACTGCAATGACGACGAATGAAGTAGTTATGACTCTACTGAGGTGTATAAGTCGTGCTTAAGGGGACCTCATTACTTTGTGAGAGGTGAGCTCACAAAAGCTGGTTCATTAACCGTAGAAAATAGGATCTTACATTACATGATAGCTTACATATTAGTTCAGTGCAACACTAATCATGCGCAACATACTATAAATGATATGAAGCTTATGTTTGTTGTGAAAGAAGGAATATTGATTAGTTGGCCCGATGAGATTATGAAAGTGATGTATGGTATTGCATCATCTTCTTCGAGATTGTTGGCTTATGGAATGTTCATCTCTCGTGTCATTGATCATTTGGAGATCAACACATGTGACGCAAAGATAATTGTTGTGAATTCCAGAGAGCATATGGTCCACGAGAACATCATTCACAAGATGAGTATTTACAAATATGGAGGTGAATGGATGTATCAAGAGGATTATAGGACCATGGTTGATTTAGAAATGTCTAGAGAAGAAGGTGGTGAGCAAAACCAGGGGCAAAATGTCGAGCATATGCCTCAAGGAACAACACCTTAATGAGTGTATTGAATCAAGGAACCAAGAAGTTGTATCTAGGATACAATCTATGGAGGATAGGCTAGGGCAGAGTTTCGAAGCCAAGATGAAGAGAATCAGAGTCGTTTTGAGCAGCTTTCTTTTATGATCAGTTCCTTCGGTACATTTCTGCAACCACCTCCTAGCTAGCTTAGGATGTCTAGAGTGTCCTAGTTAGTTACTGGTTTTAGGAGTTTTGTGGTTTGTGTAATATTTTGATTGTTGCATTGTAATTTTCCAAACTCGTTTAAGTTTGTTTTTTGTGCTTTGACTTGAACCATGTAATGACATAACATGCTATGAATGAATTGGTTTTCTGCTGTTAAAATCGAATTATGTACTGCTCTTATTACCTTTGTAAATCGCTTGATCAATGAAAACAAATGTTAGAAACTTTCAAATCTATTTGCATTAATCTAACTGCATTTACTTTTCAACGAACAAGTGGAAATCAGAAAGTGGTATTAATTCGTAAGTGGTATAAAAGTGGTATATACATAAGTGATATAAAACAATTGGCATCTGTATAAATCAAGTGGTATGAAACCTGTGATATCAAATTGTATAAGTTTCTGCTATAGCATGTGGCCTCCACTGAAATCTGTCATATCAGTAGGTTTAATCGATTAACCACAAGACATAATTGATTAACCTACACCTAAAATGTAGTTCTAAGCAAAATTAAATCAATCTTAATCGATTAAGTAAATATGTTAATCGATTAAGTACGTATGTTTACAAATTATTGAGAAAATCTAGAGCTCACACTTTCATATCTTTTAGAAAGATTTTCTAAGAATTCTTTTGAGAAAAGAAAAGGGTGAATCTTTACAAGATACCCGTTGAGCTTCCATTGTCAAATATGTGAAAAAGAAACCTACGTATCACACATTGTATTTCTGTATTTGCGAGATCTTTTAGGGGTTCTTAGATTCGTAGAAGATTGTAAATCTGCACATTGAGGTGTATATGTAACTTGAAGAATTATTGTTAGACTTAGGCAATAACACATTCTCTTGGTGTGTTGTATCACCAAAGAAAGAGAATAGATTTGGGAAAACCCTACCTGTGGTTAGGTACATATTTTCGCGAGAAGCAAGAGGTCTTGGTTGTAAGTGATACTTAGGTTGAGGCTAGAGTTGCGAACGGTGAGGTATCCTAGTAGGCGAGCTTTGTAGTCAAACCGAAGTGGGGGTTTAAGATCCAAGAAAAGAGCATCTTGATTCTTGTATTGGAATTGTGTTTGTAAGAAACATTGAAGATTCCATAGCGAAGATAAAATCTCCCAAGATCAGAAGGGGAGGCCTGGATGTAGTTTGCAGTGGACAACAAACGAACCAGGATAAAAAGCCGAGTCTTCTTCTTATTTCCCTTATCTTTTTACATTTATGCATTACTTTATTTACTTAACTTGACATGCATATAATTCTATGATACTTGCATATTCTGTATAGTGCATTTACTGTTCTTAATTGTCTATATAATTGCATGTAAGTTTGGTTGAATCTTGGTAATCATGGATGACCAAAAGAATTTTGTTTACGCTCTAATAGAACCAGTTAATGGATTAAGTAATTTAGTTAATCGATTAACAAAAGATGATTTAATCGATTAAGTTTATCTTTAATCAATTAAACAGTGTGTTAACTTGTATAATTTATGTGTTTATTGAGCGACGGTAATTGTGCACTGTATCACCTATTCACCCCCCTCTAGGTGAGTGCAGAGCCCCGTGTGACCTTACAGTTAATCGATTAACCAACTTAAAATTTTCAAACTTTTAAACTTTGGAGCCCAGGTAATCGATTAATTGAGACGATAATCGATTACACAGATAATAATTTCAGATTTTCAAAAAATTGAGCCCATGTAATTGATTAAAGCGGGTGTTAATCGATTAAAACGTAAGATGAAATTTTATTTTGGTTACTGGAACTAGAATTAATCGATTAAGGCACAGAGCAATCAATTATTGACAGGACATGACACAGATTTCAATGCATTTTAAAGATTTCTAGAGTATGCAAGAGTGTTATTGCTAAGACACAACCCTAAAGGATTTTGACACACTAAGGGAGCATAAAAACATTCATGAAGATAATATAAACAAGGAAGCATGCATTCATAACATATATCATTCATAAGCATATATTCAAGATCACACAACGACACATAATTTCCCCAAAGCAAGTTAGTTTTAGATATTTTTCATCCAGTATGCGAAGTTCTCTATGTAACACAAAAAATGTATTTCGTGCAAGGTGCTTGGTAAAAATATTCGCCAATTGCTTCGAGGTTTCAAGAAATTCAAGTATGCATTCACCTTTTTGTACATGATCTCTTAAAAAGTGATATCTATTCTCTATATGCTTAGTTCTAGAATGCAGAATAGGGTTCTTTGAAAGATTTATGGCACTAGTGTTATCACATTTTATCGGTATTTTTCCTAGTTTTAAGCCAAAGTCTGATAGTTGCTACTTTATCCATAGAATTTGAGCGCAACACACGTTGGCGGCAATATATTCCGCTTCGGCGGTAGACAAAGCAACACATACTTGCTTCTTACTATGCCATGATCATAGTGAGCTGCCCAAGAGATGGAAAGTCCCGCTAGTACTTGTCCGGTCCAACTTGTATCCCACAAAGTCAGAATCAGAATATCCTATTAGGGACAACGATGCATCCCTAGAATACCATAAACCCATAGACAATGTTCCTTTAAGATATTTCATAACACATTTTACGGCACTAAATGAGATTCCTTAGGTGAGGCATGATATCTTGCACACATACATACACTAAACATTATATCGGGGCGACTAACAGTTAGATACAATAAAGAACCAATTATCCCACGATATTTTGTTACCTCAATTTCTTTACCTTTTTCATATTTGTCGAGATAGCAGGATGATGCCATTGGTGTTGTCTCTTCTTTACACCTATCCATCTCGAACTTTTGCAATAGTTCCTTGCAATATTTTGTTTGGTGGATGAATATCCCGCTGCTCATCTGCTTTATTTGTAGTCCTAGAAAGGATGTTAGCTCGCCCATCATTGACATTTCAAACTCCCCTTTCATAAGATCGGAAAACTCCTTACAAAGTAAATCGTTAGTAGCACCAAATATTATATCATCTACATAAATTTGTACTAACAAGACATTACTTTCTGGTTTTTGTATAAAGAGTGTTGTATCAACTTTGCCCCTTTCAATTCCCTTTTCTAATAGAAAGCTACTGAACCTATCATACCAAGCTCTAGGAGCTTGCTTTAGACCATATAGCGCCTTTTTGAGTTTGTATATATGATTAGGCAAGTTATGATTTTCAAAGTCGGGTGATTGATTTACATATACTTCTTCTTGAATATATCCATTCAAGAAAGCATTCTTTACATCCATTTGAAAGAGTTTGAAGTTTATTATCGATGCAAAGGCTAATAACATCCGGTTAGCCTCCAACCTTGCAACATGGGTGTAGGTTTCATCATTATCGATGCCTTCTTCTTAATTATACCCTTTTGGCAACTAGACGTGCCTTATTTCGTATAATCAAACCAAACTCGTCCAATTTATCTTTAGGTTTAGGGACCAAGTCCCACATGTTATTACACTCAAACAAGTTTAGCTCTTCTTGCATAGCTATTCCCTAGTGTTCATCCTCTATGGCCTCATTTATGGTCTTAGGTTCGACTTGAGAAACAAATGCTACAAAATTGCAAAAGTTTTGCAGAGAGTTACGGGTTACCACTCCCGTTGAGATATCATCTATAACCTTGTCGAGCGAATGATCTTTCTTTGTCTTCCACACCATTGGCATTTCTTGATGACCTGAATTTCTTTCCTCATCATCCTGAACCTCCTTCTCGATTTCCATATTCTTTGTGTATGCATTTTCCAAGGCACCTTCCTCTTCAAACATCATCACACAAAACCTTCCTCTTCTCTTTTGGAGTTGATTCATCAAATTTTACATGGGCAGACTCTTCAACATGCATAGTATATTTATTAAAGACTCGATATGCTTTACTATGAACAGAGTACCCCAAAAATATTATGTCGTCAACTTTTGAATCAAATTTTATGAGTAATATTTTACCATTATTCAATATGAAGCATTTACATCCAAAAGCATTCAAGTGTGAAATATTAGGTTTTCAGTCTTTTAGTAATTCATGCGACATTTTTAAGAGTGTTGGCCTAAGTAGTACTCGATTTATTACATAGCAAGTAGTACGCACCGCATCGACCCAAAAATACTTAAGGACCTTGCTTTCATTTTGCATTGTCCTAGCTAACTCCTCCAATACTCGATTATCCTCTCAACAACTCCATTTTGTTGAGGGATTCGAGGAGTCAAATACTGATGTAGGATCCCATGCTTCTTGCAACATTTGCCAAATAGGTGGTTTTGAAATTCTCCACCATGATCGCTGTGAATATACACTATCTTATGATCAAATTTGTTTTGTAGCTATTTGGCCAGATTTTTAAAAGGCTTAAAAGCATCACTTTTCAGAGCAAGAAACAAAGTCCATGTATATCTAGAGAAATCATCAACAATTACCAACGCATAATAGCTACCACCAAAGCTCATTATTTATGATGGTCCAAACAAATCCATATGGAGTAACTTCAAAGGCTTTGTTGTGGATATCACATTTTTAGATGAAAATGAACTCTTCAATTGTTTACACTCTTGACAAGTGGCACAAGAATCTTTTGATTTGAAATCAAGCTTTGGTAATCCTACTACTAAATCATCTGATGATAAGTTAGCTAGATGCTTTAAATTGACGTGTTATACTTGTCTGTGACACAGCCAGATGTCACTCTCTTTAGTGATAAAACATTTTGAAAATAGAGTGGTGACATCGTCCAAATCGATCATATGAATTTTGTTTATTCGCTTCCCTATAAAATTAATATTATTATTTATCCCGTCACGAATGATGCAACAGTTTGAGTCGAAAGATACCTTATTACCTTTGTTGCATAGCTGGCTAATGCTTAGAAGGTTGTGTTGTAGTCCTTCGATATATAACATGTTCTCTATTACGGCTTGTGAAGCATTTCCAATTCTTCCTATGCCTAGTAACCTTCCTCTATTGTTGTCTCCATAAGTGACATAACATTTACTGTTTAGTGAGAAATCCAGGAACTTTGATCTGTCACCTGTCATATGCCTCGAACATCCACTGTCCAAGTACTATTGTTGTCCCTGAGTCCGAAGGCATACCTGCAAAACAATTTACTTTCCTTGTTTAGGTACCCAAGTTATATTGGGTCCTTTGTTGTTAGTAATGAAGGAGTCTTTTCCTTTTGGCATTCAGACATATTTGCCACTAGGCACTCCATATTTTCTAATGTAGCCTGATATAGATGTATGGCCATATTTACCATAATAAAAACAAGTAGGCATATTATAATTAGACCTATTATGCATGTGAGCTAATTTCCTTCGATATAGTCTTCTACTAATCTTTGGTTTTAGCCTAGACCTCTATGATTACCTACATTTCTAGATGCAACAAGTAGGTTATTCAGGTTATAACTACTATATATGAACTTTGCCAATTTATCCTTTATATAAGAAATTTCAGCATTTAAAACATCACATTGATCACATATAGGATTCTCAATTAATTTAGTGGGGCAAATACATTTGGAAGAAGAGTAAATAAGATCTAGAGTCTCATTTTCTAGTTTTAATTCATTCAATTCCTCTTGCATTTTAGTTATTTTACTTTCATGCAACATGATGACTCGTTTCCTATCTACATTTACCTTTGCTAGTTTCTTTAGCTCCTCATGCAACTCAACAAATGCACTATACAATTCATCGTAAGTAGGGGAATCATTGGAACATGAAGAAGAGTAAGAATAGCGTACCTCACTTGAGTCATTCGGATAGCTTGTGCTGCCAATTTCTTGAGTGTTTGTCATTATGCACAATTTGGCGGTCTCCTCTTCATCATATGTGCTACATGTTGTTTCATCCTCAGGTACATCCTATAATATGTAGGCATTCTTGGATTTAAAGTCCCGGGGGTTGCTCTTATCATGTTCAAACTTCTTGAGGTGACTCGGGCATTACTATTTCATATGGCCCGATTTGCCACACTCATGGAAAATGAGGTGATCTTTGGGAATATTGCCTCTTCTTATTGAATCACTTGCCTCTTTCTTTTGAAAGTGCTAAAAACGTCCTTTCTTCTTGAGAAGCTTGCCAAATTTTCTAACTAGGAGAGTTAAGGTTTCAACATCTAATTCAGACTCGAAATCTTCATCGTCGCTCTCTTCTTGTGGTTGTGACGATGTACCTTTTAGAGAGATCCCCTTTTTCTTTCGGTCTGAATCTTCATACGTTGTTAAGAATCCCAACTCCATTTCGTGCTCTTGGAGTTTGCCAAAGACAGTTGCTAGAGGCATTGTGTCTAAGTCTTTCGACTCCATTATTGCTGTTACCTTGGGCTGCCATTTCCTATCAAGACAATGTAACACTTTGTTAGTCAGTTCACCAATAGAAAAACTCTTATCTAAAGAAATTAAATGATTAACAATATGAGTAAATCTTTTCTGCATTTCATTAATCAATTCATTTGGAAACAAATGAAACAGCTCGTATTCATGTGATAACGCATTCAATCTTACATGTTTAACCTCACTTGTGCCTTCGTGGGTTACTTGCAAAGTATCCCACATCTCCTTTGCATTTAGGCATTGTGACACCCGAAAGAATTCATCGTATAATAAGACAGAGGTTATTATGTCCACAATCCCTTGGGTTTTTCTTTGGGCTCATCATCCACCAAGTGCAGTGGAGTAAAAGGCCCATTGAAAATAGAGTCCCAAATCTCCGTGTCGATTGCCTCAATAAAGATTCGCATGCGCACTTTCTAGTAGGCGTACCCCTCACCACTAAAGATCGGAGAGCGGTTGATGGATGTGCCATCACCACCGAAAGGGTTAGTGGAACCCATAGTGATTAATCCCTAGGATCAACGAATTTAGTGGTCAAGCTAGCACCTTCGTAATAGCTCTGATACCACTTGTTGGATACTAGTGTGGTAAGAATACACCTAGAGGGGGGTGAATAGGTGTAGCAGATCGTTAATCTCACTTTTCGGATATTTGCATACAATATAGAGTTGTTGCAGTTAATCAATAATCAACAAGGTTAATCGATTAAAGACAATTGTGTTAATCGATTATGGTTAGTACGTTAATCGATTATATTGGTTGTTTATTCTTTGAAAAATACACTTTTCTTGCTTTCAAAACAGTGATGAATCTTGATATTTACTATCCTAATATTGATTCTTGATTATCAACAGATTAACATCAATTAACACTTAATCACATAATTCAAATAAACTCAGAAAACAAGTAAAGACAAAAACGTAAATAGATAGGGAAAGAGAAAATGTGCTCGAGGATTTTATCCTGGTTTGTTAGCATGTCCACTTGCAAACTACATCTAGGCCTCCCAGTTGATCTGAGAGATTTTTCTTCACTATCTGAAATGTTATTCGATTATGATCCCACTTCCTATAATCCTAGCAGATACTTCTTTCTTGAAACCATTGAGCCACCAAGCATGGTTTTACCATTATCTACGCATACTTGGATACCACACCGTTCGTGCAATTTCGCCCCAGCCGAAACTATCGCTCGAATTAAGACTCCATGCCTTGTGAAGACGACCGATTCTCAACTTGTGATGATACCACATACCACAAGAATTATCCTCAAAATAAAGAAAATTTGTCGAGTTACTTTGCACACAAGATTGTGCGGATATAGACTCTGAATTCTGCTCTATAACCCTTGACAGAAAATCTCACAAACAATCCTAAAAAACTAGATGTAGAAATCATGCAAGGTCTTTCAACTGAATGAAAATGTTTATGACAATGGAAGAGACATCCTCTCTTTTCTCTCTTGAGAATGTATGGAAGAAAAATTTCTCAAAGAATCAACAAGATAACTTCGAAAATTAAGCACAAAAGCACAATGAATCTTGCGTTTTTTCTCTTTCTGTTCTTTTTCGTTGCTAAATGAAAGTGTGAAAAACTTCTCTTTAAGATTTGTTATGTTTCAAACTAACAACTTTTATTCATAACTAACTCAATTGGTATTAATTAATTAAATAGCATGTTAATCGATTAACGTGTTTCTTGAAAACCGTTTTTCAATTATGGCTTAATCGATTAATAACTTGCTTAATCGATTAATAAGTTGAAATCCTGGGAGGTTAGCTACTGTAACTCCATTTAATCGATTAAGCCTTTCCTTAATCGATTAACGAATTTCACCGGGACTTAATCAAGTATCAAATAAGTTAATTGATTAATAATGTTTAAAATGGTTTTTCCTAACTATATGGTAAACACCCTATATGATGAATGATCATGCATCATGATTTTTAAAATGTTTAATTCCTTTATGCACAAAAACATGTATGCTTAATGAAAATACATGAATCTTACTTATCATATATATGTAATGTAGATGTGATGCCTCAACCCATATGATTTTCATTTTAGACTTTTTGTGAGACACTTCCATCTTGGGTTTACCTAACCTAAACTCACTACTTTGGAAGCATCTTAGGATTCTAGAATATAAAAGTAATCCAAAGTTCTATGACGTTGACCTTGAGTTTTCGGTATGTTGTTTGTTGTGATGTCCAAGTCTTCAAGCTTCCATATAACACCTTGTCTTCATGAAACATAGTAGGTTGGTTATAATGGAATCCTTTGACTATTTGCCATTTCAATCTCCCACTTTTTGATGATGACAAACACTAGAACAATTCCTCTGTATGATGACTTGAAGCTGGACATAATATGTTTGCAAAGGTTGAATCAGAATGCGCTGCTCCCCCTTACTTTATTCTCCCCCTCAAACCTTGTAAGAGGTAATACACGGGTAGCAACATGATTATTTGCGGAAGCTCACTTCAACCTGAAAAACAGCTCAATCAACACCTTTCTCCCCCTTTTGGCATGATCGAAATGCTATGACAGATTATAATATTAAAATGCAAAAGGAAGGAAAGATTTATACAAAATTTACTGGTCTTAATCGATTAAGTAATCAAGGATAATCGATTAAGCAGTCTAAAAATTAATTGAACATATGCATAGAGTTTAGCATTAAATGATTATTATATGTAGTTAATCGATTATTAAATAATAAAACTAGATTATGATGGGAATTGATTGCGAGATATATCCATTCGTGTAAGTTTGACATGAATTTCATAGAATGATTAATGATTATGATTAAGATAATATTCAGAGCATATTAACCATTCAATAGTAGATATACACATGTAAATAAAATCAAAGGCTCACGCAATAATTGAAAACATAATCCAAATTAATAACCAAGTTTTATAAGACATAATAAGAGTAAGTGCAATTAGTACATAAGAGTTCAACAGAAAATAGAAAAATATAACCAAAATACAACCAATATCAAAAGATAATCTCCAAAGAAAACATACACACTCTATATGAGGAATGATCATGCAACCTGATTTTTGAAATGTTTAATTCCTTTATGCACAAAAACATGTATGCTTAATGCAAATGCATGAATCTTACTTATCATATATATGTAATGTAGATGTGATGCCTCAACATATACGATTTTCATTTTAGACATTTTGTGAGACACTACCATCTTGGGTTTACCTAACCTAAACACAATGCTAGGCAAGCATCTTAGGACTCTAGAATATAAAAGCAATTCTAATTTCTATGACGTTCACCTTGAGTTTTCAGTATGTTATTTGTTGTGATGTCCAAGTCTTCAACCTTCCATATAATACTTTGTCTTCACCAAAACTTAGTAGGTTGGTTATAATTGTATCCTTTGACTATTTTCCATTTCACTCCTCTATGGCCTCATCTATGATCTTAGGCTCTATTTGTGATACGAAAGCTACAAAATTACAAAAATCGTGCAAAGAATTATGGGTTACCACCCCTGTAGAAATATCACCTATCACTTTATCAAGTGGATGGTCTTTCTAGGTTTTCCACACCCTCATCAAGTCCTGATGATCCTCGTTGACTTCTTGATCATCATGAGTCTTTTTTTATTTATCTAAGTCCTTAGTATATGGTTTTTCCGAAGCACTTGTAACATCATCAAACAAGACCTTTCTCATCTCTTTTGGAGAAGATTCGTCAAAATGAACGTGGATCGACTCTTCTACATGGATGTTGTATTTGTTAAAAACTCTAAATGCCTTAGTATGTATCGAATATCCCAAAAATATACCCTCACCCGCTTTTGAATCAAACTTTTCTAAAGCACGTTTTCCATTTTTTAAAATAAAAAATTTGCCCCCAAAAGCGTGAAGATAAGATATATTAGGTATTCGTGTAGGATACCGTGTTTTAGCTTGATCAGCTAAAACTTTATTTAATGATCCAAAAATGCTTCTTCTTAAAGTGATGACAAGTGAACTAAAAAGTATAACCTACGCCTTAGTTCACTTCCCATATGAAGCATCTATTTTAAGAAACATATGTTCAAGGCTAAATAATGTTAATGGAGCCTGAAGTAGGGTGTGACAACCTACTCGGACGAGTGGCACTTAACTATTATTTAGTTTATTACATAAGGTTTGAAAATTATCTTATCATACTAGGTAGGACACTAGATGAAGGATTTAGAAATGGTGTATGGAATTAACCAAAAGTAAACACATAACTTGTAATGTTTTTCAAAAACATTTGAATCTAGAAATAATCCCATGTTTCATATCAATTTTCTCCTCAAGAATTTGTGAATATTAGTTTACGTTTCCTTGTTACTATTTTTATGCAACATAACTAAACAATCATCAAAAAGTTATTAATCATTATTTTTGCTATATTATACCTATATAATCTTCTTCTAATGCAATTCCCTTTGGTTCGACAAAAGCTTATACTATACTACAATTGAATCTTGAAAAGAGATGCATGTGTAACATAGTAAAGTGTTGACTTATAAATTTTATTTGTTGATTAAAAGATTCCTAAAAGCATAAGTTCAAACCAATTCATGGTTTGTAACTTTGTACATAGGAATAATATGCAAAAGAGTGCAATCCAATCAATGGATTGTTACTTAACAAATAAAGAGTGATGAGTAACTTTGTACATAGGAATAATATGAAAAAGAGTGCAATCCAATCAACGGATTGTTACTTGACACATAAAGAGTGATGAATAATAATCTAACCACTAACATTTACTTTCCACCATTTACTTTCCGCAACTAACATTTACCTTCTGTCATTTACTTTCAGTCATTTACATTTTCGCAACTAACATTTATTTCTTGCTTTATTCTTTATTTTTTATATCAACCCTTCGAAAGAAATGGTACAGTTAACTTTAATCTTTTGTTCATTTTATTCTTTGATACCAACCTTTCATAAGAAATGGTATGTTAACTTAATAAATGAGACCGACCTTTATGGTATGATTAAAAGGAACCCGAAAAGGGAGTGAATAAATAAAGTCATCAAGTAAATAAATTGTTCATCACTCATCACTCTAAAAAAAATAACTTGCAACAACCAGGAAAACCCTTTCAACAAAGTGACACATTTTGTTGTTGAAGGGGGCATTCCTGGCTTAGTGAAATCTCGCTTTTCAACATTACACCTTTGGAAAGTGTGGCAAGTTTCTTTAGATTTGAATTTGAGTTTGGGTAGCCCATTAAACAAATCATGAGATGATAACGTATCTAGATGTTTAATAAGAATATGCACAACGCGCCTATGCCAAAGCCAAATGTCACTATCTCTAGATATAAAACATTTTTAAAACAATATAATGACATCTTCCAAATTAACCATATAGATATTACTTATTCGATGACCAACAAACTTAACATTATTAGATATATTGTCACGAATAATACAACAATTAGAATCGAAGGATAATCGATTACCTTTCTCACATAATTGGCTGATACTAATTAGGTTATGCTCCAAGCCTTCCACATATAGCACGTTCTCGATCACTACTTGAGAGGTATTGCCAATTTTCCCAATGCCAAGTATTTTCCCTCGGTTGTTGTCGTTATAGGTGACACACCCTTTGTCTTTAAATGAAAGATCAAGGAATTTAGATCTATCACTGATCATATGCCTCGAACAACCACTATCCAAATACCAGTGTTGTCCATGCGTTCAAAGGCATACCTGCAAAACATATTACTTGTCTTGTTTAGGTACCCAAGTGATATTGGGTCCCTTTTTCTTAGTAACCAAGGGACTTTGTCCATTTCTCACCCAAACAAAACTACCATTAGGCATACCATACTTCCTAATATAACATCCAATGGAGGTATGGCCAAGAGTGCCACAGTAGAAACATGTAGGCATGCGAATATGTGACTTTTTATGAGTATGGACTACAAGTCTCCTATATGGCCTTTAATTATTAGTTGGGGGTTTATATCCTATTCTTGTATGGTTACCAGCATTTCTTGATTTAACAAGTAATGTGTCTAGGTTATCTGTACTGTATGTGAGCTTTGCGAGTTATTCTTTTAATTTGAAATTTTCAGTTTGCGAAGTCTCACAAGTATCGAATACAATAGATTGACATAAGTAAATTTTAGAGCAATCACATGAGTTGCAAGAGTAGATTAAATCAAGAGTCTTATTTTATAATTTTAGTTCATCTAACTCTTTTTGCATATTAATAATTTGTTGTTCATGCAATATGATTACCCATTTTCTATCTACGTTAATCCTAGCAAGCTTTTTCAATTCCTCATGTAATTCAACATAAGCATTATATAATTCATCATAGGGAAGAGAATCATCGAAAGAAAATGGAGTCTCAGAATATACCTCATTAATGTCCTCCTGACCACTTGAGCTGCAAGCTTCTTGCGTTTTTACCATTAAGCATAGTTTTGCAGACTCCTATTCGTCGGATGTGCTTGATGTTGATTTCTCCTAGGGGACATCCCAAATGATATAATATTTCTTTGACTTGAAGTCTTGAGGAGTGTTCTTCTCGGATTGAACCTTTTTCAGGTAGGTCGGACATTGGAGCCTCATATGTCCAACTTTCCGACACTTGTGTCAAGTGAAGCACTCCTTTGGGTTCTTTCCTATCTTGGTTGATTCTCACACTTCCTTCTTTTGGAACCTCTTTAATCCTCCTCATTTCTTCAACAATTTTCCGAATTTTCATACTAGGAGATTCAAAGTTTCATCATCCAGATCGGAGTTAGAATCGTCATCCTCTTTATCTATGTGATCTGGGGAAGTGCTAGCCTTAGGAGAGATTCATTTCTTCTTCCAATCTGAATCCTCATGCATCGTCAAGCTCCTTCACTCTATCTCGTGCTCTTGGAGTTTTCCAAATAATGTTGCTAAAGGCATGGAATCCAGATCTTTCGACTCCATGATTTCAGTTACTTTTGGTTGCATTTTCCTGTCAAGACAATGCAAAACTTTAGTAGGTAATTCACCTTTAGCAAATGATTTATCAAGGGCAACTAAATGGTTAACTATATGAGTAAATCGTTTTTTGCATTTCACTGATAGATTCGTTAGGTAACTTGCGGAATAACTTATACTCGTGCGTTAGCTCATTTAGTCTGGTGCGCTTAACCTCGCTAGTGCCTTCATGGATCAATTGTAAAGTGCCTCGCATTTCTTTCACACTTTGGCATTGTGAAACCCTAAAGAATTCGTACGCTGATGTGATAAAATATTTAGCTCAAAGGTTATGTTGAACCTTTCTATGTTCATCATTGGTCCATAGACATTTCTGCTTTTCTTTAGGTTCATCATTGGTCCATAGACATTTCTTCTTTTCTTTAGGTTCATCATCCACCAAGTGTAGTGGAACGAAAGGACCATTGACCATGGACTCCCAAATATCTGTGTTAATCGCCTCGATGAAGATCTTCATGTGCACTTTCTAGTAGGTGTATCCCTCGCCACTGAAAATATGAGGGCGGTTGATGGATTTGCCATATCTGTTAGTGGAACCCATAGGGTTATCCCGTAGGATCGAACGAATACGTAGTCAAGCTAGCACTTTCGTACTAGATCTGATACCACATGTTGGGTACCAGCAGGTTAAAACACACCTTGAAGGGGGGTTGAATAGGTGTAGTGGATCACTTATTTCGCTTTTCCGATATATCGCGCATATATAAACAATGTTGCACTTAATCAATTAAGCTTGGTTTTGATCGATTAAGCAATGCTTGGATTTAATCGATTATGCTAGTGGATAATTGATTATCCTGAATCTTGCACTTCTTAATTTTAAGATTTCTTGCACAATAAGTTACCGATTACCAATCTTTACACAATCAATTGATTATAGAAGTTACAGAATGATAACATTACAGATTATAATAGGTAACTCGAAATTAATCAATTAACAAGAATATAATATCTAAAGTAAAGGACATAAGGGATAGAAAATTGTGCACAAGGAATTTTTATCCTGGTTCGTTTGCTGTCCAATACAAACTACATCCAGGCCTCCCCTTGTGATCTTGGAAGATTTTTCTTCACTATTGAAATTGTTTGTTACACGCACACTTCCAATTACAATAAAACTAGGTCACTTCTTTCATGGCACCTATGAGCTTAACAACCTTGGTTTAGCCTATCTAACTCGCCAACTTTGATCTCATATCCTTTCGCGATTCAGCCCCAACCTAGGTATCACTCGAACCAAGACCTCCTAGTCTTTGTGAAGATTGTCAATATCTCGCTTGAGGTTATAATACTCACCAAGAGATCAACTTCATTGTTCGTCACTATTTTTGATGAGTTGTCTTGAGTACTTAATACTCTGGATACAATAATTTAAACTCAATCATAAACTCTAAGCAGAAAACTTAGAAGAACCAAATCTAAATGAGAATTAATGTAAAGGGTTTTCGTAAAAATATTTGCACACTTAAAAAAGATTTTCCTCACTTCACTCATAAAGAAATCAAGAAACCTATGCAAGAATGCAATGTGTTGGAAAACCTAGAGATATATGCAATAATATGAATATCTAAGCCCTATTCAAAATGCTATCACTCTCTAACCTCTCTTAATGCAATGTATGAATATGTATGTTCAAGTTATGCCTCATGGACTAGAATTACAACATGTATAGAAACCACACTAATTTATCATTAATCGATTATACTATGTCTTAATCGTTTAACAAGCTATTAAAAACCGATTTTCTATTTTGTCTTAATCGATTAACCAATGACTTAATCAATTAGCACACCATAGGTATCAGATTTGTTTGCTACTGTAATTCCTATAATCGATTAACACTATACATAATCTACTATGCTGTATAAACATTAGTTTCTTGATGAATGATAAACTACCTATAGGACATGTGATCATGCAATACATATTTTTCAAATATATTATACCTTTAATGCACAAAACCATATATGTAGGTGCATGAGCTTGCTAATCATATAATTTCTAAATGTTATGTCTCAATTGTAGTTTTGTTCATTTTAAGTTCTTGCGAGACTCCCACCTAGGTTTACCTAACCTAGACTCGATCTAAGGCAAACATCTTAAGACTTCTAGTAAAGTAAAGTTACAAAGCCCTAAATCTTCAGATATCACCCTTGAGTCTTCGACATGTTGTTTATTACAAGATCTTCAAGCTTTCTTGTATGTCCATTGTCTTCATCAAAACCAGGGTGAAATTCAAATATGCAAGTCTTGACTCTTTGCACTTTCACCTTTTAGTATTATTATTATTTCAAAGATTTTAATTGGTCACCTTTTAAAATGTTATTAATTATATAAGAATATTTTACTTATTATGTTTTCATCTTATTTGGGATTTTAATGTTAATGAACAAAAGTGACATATCATGAATATTCGAAAGATGATCCGAGGTAAAAAAACTGAAATCATGAATTTTCCTACATCTTTATTATAACATATTTTAAAAAATGTATCCTTTACTGGAATTGAAGTTTATTACTATTTGTGTTATATTAGAAATGATAAAGGATTCATTTTATAATTTATAAATCTTGATATATTATTTATTGTTAAAAAGCTTTTTTTAATGGAAAAGTATCACAAAAGTAAACAAATCATACTTTTAGTTAATAATCTTTGTTTAATTACTGACATGTGTTAATTACTTTATAATGAATTAGTATTATAATTTAAAAATATGGCTATTATTATTTTATTATTATTATACTATTATTTATTGAAAATTAGTCATTATATTTATTATATCCTAATAGTTTATATTAGTAAACTTTGAAAGTTATGAAGGAATATATATAAACATATCACATTGCACACAAATGGAGGACTAGGAAGTGTCGAAAGTGTATTTCGGTGTTGTGTTGGGAGTTTTCTCCTCTCAACAAATCGTCCTGACAGTAGTGTCAATTTGTTGAAAGATTAATACTCTCATTTTCGTTATGTTCTTTTTTTTAATTTGTTTAAATAAGAGAACTCGGTTTTACTCTTTGTTCACCATCTCGGCTTTGTTGAAATAAATTCCAATGCCGGTATATTG
>NC_032025.1:12767619-12767882 GCF_001865875.1 Lupinus angustifolius | reverse complement strand
GACCTTTATTTATTTACTCCCTTTCGGGTTCATTTTATTTAACAAACCAAACTTCTTCCTTAAGGAAGGTTGGTATTAAAGAATAAATAAATTGCGGAAAGTACATGACAATAAATAAAAGTTAGTAAGTTAGTTTCATTACTTTTGTAGATTAAAAAGTGTTTTCAACAAATAAATTTATGGATAACACTTTACTATTTTACAATTTACACATCTTTCAAGATTCAATTGTAGTATAGTATAGGGTTATGTCGAACCACAAG
>NC_032025.1:12765088-12767519 GCF_001865875.1 Lupinus angustifolius | reverse complement strand
CCAAGGATTGGATGCTTTTGAGTTCCAAATGAGAGTAAAAAATTGATTTTTGGCATCTCATTTGCCTTCTCCTTTTCTCCTCTTCAATTCTAAACTAAAACTACGAACTGACTTGAAATTAAAGCTCTAAACTAAGAAATGAAGAGAGAACTTCATAGAGAGGTTTCTAGTGAGAGATTTCTTTGTTTCAAGTGTTTTTGATATATTTTGCTCGAATGAAATGGTTTCTTATTTTATAGGCCTCTCTATTGGACCACTGAACTGCTTGGCTGGACCACTAAGCAGCTGACCAAACCCTTCAGCATGGGTTTGGTCCCTTGACCAAGTAGCTTAGTCACCTCCTTGTGCTTGACTCATCAAAGCTAGTTGTGGGCTATGAAACCAGCTATTGTGAGCTACCTCTAAAAAGCCTATGGTGGGCTACTTGAGGTGAGGTCATGGATGACTTCATGTTTTACTTGATGATTAAGTCAAGTCTGGTGCACACCGCTCAGCGTACCTGCTTCACCGCTAAGCTGCTTGTTCAGCAGCTTCTGACCGTCCTAACTGGGACGTGGCCTGGTGCTTGCTGATCTGGTCAGGAGTCTGGTTTTCCGCTGAGCTGCTTGGTTGGATCGTTGAGCTGCATGTTCAGCAGCTTGGGCTTGTGCCAAGCTCGTGTCTGACCGTGTCAAGCTGAATTTCTGACTGTGCCAAGTCTAGTCTGGTGCTAGGCAGTGCGGCTAAGCAGGTCCGCTCAGCTACCTGGTTGAGCAGTTTGGTCCAGGTCAGGCTGGTGTCCAGGTCAAGCTGGTGTCCAGGTCAGCTCAGCGGGGCTTGTTCCACGCTCAGCTGCCTGTTTGAGCATCTTGAGTTTGACTACTTTTTCTTGTTGGACCATGAGTCTTTATTCTCTTTTCTTTTTCTTTCTAAATCCTACAAAACATATTAAAGAGAAATACAAAAACAAATATATGAGATTGTGATATTTTATCTAAAAAGTGTTAATTTAAGTTGGTTTTTCTCAATTATGCTTAAGATAAGTTCCATAAAAGTGTATGAAATTTTGATATGTTTGGCACTTATCAGAGAGTTATTGGAGTCGTGTCCAAAATTGTAGGGAAAGTTGACAATGCACAAGCAGATGAAATGCAAGGTGTCGACAATAGGAGTAGACGTGGTATTGCATTAAATTCCACACAAATCATACATAGGTAAGAAACAAGAGCAAGCGATAAAGGCATCATGTGAATGGCGAGGGAACACATGCAAAACCTCAAACATTGGTGAGACGTATAACGAGTATCGCGGCCCAAGTTTTGGTGGATCATCTATAACATGACTTAAGAGGATGTAGAAAGCCATTCAACCTTATTCCAAATGATTTAGAGTCACAATTCTGCTTTCGACAAGTTAAGACATAGAAAACTAACTTTATGCCCAATTTGGAATGGTCATTGAACTAGAGTTCTAAGTTTGGGATTCGATTATACATCGGCCAACCGATTAGCACCCCATACATTCGTATGTAAACAATTACATTTATAATTGCATGCACCACTTTATACCCACAATTGTTTCTTAAATATTTAATTTGGATGTTTGATGCGATTCTATATTTCTCCAAAGTATCCATAGGATAATAAGGTAATCAAGACCATATAGTTCTATGTTATTGATTAATTAGTTGTTTTAAATGTAATTAAATGAGGTGTCATGATAAGAAGTAGATCGTGTTAGGTATCAGTGGTTACAATACACCTAGAAGGGGGGGTTGAATAGGTGTAGCGGTTAGAATAGCCGCTTTTCGAAACTCAACATTTAATGTTGAATCACCCCTAATTAATCGATTACAGGATGATGATAATCGATTAACAGAACAAACTTAATCGATTAACAGAACAAGGATAATCGATTAACAGAACAGTCTTAATCGATTAAACAGAAATGGTAAGCTATTACAGAAACGATTAATTGCACAACAGTTAACCGATAATAGAACGAATAACAGAGCTTAAAAATATTATATCAGAGTATCATTCAGTATAGCATAAGTACATAATGTATCAATTAATTCCACTATACCAAATAATCGATTAAAAACAGTAAAGAGAGAGAGAGAAAAAAAATCCTGCAGCGCGAATTTTTATCCTGGTTCGTTTGCTGTCCACTGCAAACTACATCCAGGCCTCCCGGCTGACTTGGGAGATTTCCTTCACTATAATTGAATCAATGTATTTACACGCACATCATCCAATTACAACACTTAGAAAATTACAAGAAAATAAAGAAACCTATTCAATGGTTTGACTCCCTTCCTACCGACAAAGAAAACGTTTCTTTCGGCGTAGCCCCAGCCAAGAATCTCTGTTCTTTCCTTTTCTAACACTCTAAGAAATTATGAAGAAACACTCAATCTCTAACGGTGATAAGACACCACGAGATTCCCTTT